>NW_010243581.1:0-10102 GCF_000690775.1 Eurypyga helias | reverse complement strand
GGAACGAGGGATAACGCCTGCGGGACCCCTCCTGCTCGTCCAGCTCCATCGCAAAGTCCCGCAGCCGGGGTGATACAGCCCCCCGGGACAAATGGCCGGTGGGACAACCCCGGCTACCCGCACCCCTTGTCCCACACCGGAGCCGTCATGGCTGTCAAGTCCAAGTCCGGCAGCACCCAGCTACCCACACCCCTTGTCCCATACCGGAACCGTTGTGACTGTCAAGTCCAAGTCCGGCAGCACCCAGCTACCCACACCCCTTGTCCCATACCGCAGCCATCGTGACTGTCAACTCCACATCCAACAGCACCCAGCTACCTGCATCCCTTGTCCCATACCAGAGCCGTCCAAGTTTGGCAGCAAAAGTTGGCGAATCTCAGGCTCTGAACCCAAATTCCGCCACGCTGGAGAGTTGGGAAGCGCTAGGGCCTGGCCTTGCTCGGTGCCATCCGTTTGCTTTGCGCACCTCGGGATGCTCAGGTCAAGCAATGGCCCTTGTCCAGCTGGATCCAGATGTCAGAGCTGGTTTTGTGACCTGTTCCCGCTGCTCTCAGGAGCCATCCTAGCCCTGCCAACTCCTGTGCCATTCCTGAGCAGGAATAAGAGATAAATGCTCTTGTTGGAATTGCCCAAAACCCCTCCAAAGCCAGCAAGGGCTAGGTAGATTCATCTCTCACTGTTTTCCTTGTTTCCCTTTTTCGGATGTGGTTTCTGCCAAACCAGGTGCCATATATAAATATATATGTATAAAAAAATCTGTTGCCTTTGAGAGAACCGTATGGAAGCTGCACTTACAACATCAACTTGTGTCAGGAGCTTACAATATGCAGATCTGGGAAGCGGAAACCCTACACATGAGTCAACTGGCAGGCGGGTGGGATTTTCTTACGCTTACTGGTCGGAGACGCGCTTCAGAAGAAAAAAAATAATAAATCGTATTACAAACAATCGTGCGGTGGTGGGGAGGCTGCGTGCTGCAGCTGGTGCCAGAGGGCTACCGCGCTGGGCTGGGAGGGACAGACGGACGGAAGGCCAGAAGGAGCTGCTGAAACCTCCCCAGGAGGATTTTCCTCACCGGGATCCCCCAAGGCGGTGGCAGAAGTCAGGGTGGCTGGTGCCTCTGCCCGCTGGCTACCCCGCAGCAGAGGGTCGTTAATAATAACCTCATTAAGGTTATTAGCCCTGACGGCAGCAGGGCTGAGGGGCTGGGGGCAGTGGCGCAGGCGTTTCGGCTTGCAGGGCTGCGTGGGTGCAGCAGAAGGTGATTTCTGTTGTTTTATAGGGAACCGAGGGTGAGGCACACAGGGCTGCACAGCTCCTGCAGCCTGCCTGGATTTATCCCCTTTTCCCAAGCCACAAATCATCGCTCCTCCATATCTCGCATAGTCATTAGTCCTCACTCACATTTAAAGAGGCAAATTTGATCAAAATGCTAAGCTCAATAAAATAAACACCACAGTCTGAGCACCGTCCTGCATCTTTCCTGGTGCCGGGGTGGTTTTTTCAACCAGCTGTTGTCTGTGTTCAAACCTAGGAATTGCAATGTTTTGCTCGTAGTTGTGAAGCTGGAAGCAAAACTGCCTGGAAACTAGTAACAAACCAATGCGAGACTTCCTCCCGATTTCATTGTTCTCAGGGAGAGAAGGGAATAGCAAACAGGATGAGAGAGGATGCTGGCTTGCCCTAATGTGCTTTCCATCCAAGAACACACAGAATTATTTGTGGAACACATAAGGATTAAAAACCAAAACGTAGAGATATATATGCCCAATCCTGCAAACAGACAAATTGCCCCAATCCTCAGCATGGATGCAATGTCGCAAGCTACACGGTGATTTAACTGTGATCTATCCACTGCCTATCAAGATGGTAAAAATGTAGAGGACCCTTCTGTTACCACATCCCAGCCTTCACCAAGCAAGGGCCGCGGACGAAGCGTACAGCCCCTCCTAGCTCAGCTCCCCGCATCTCTCATCAGCTCCATACCTGTCGTTTCTGCTGCTGCAGAACCTGGGACCATTTTGTGGCAAATCATTGTTTTTTTGCCATTTCATCCCCATTTGGAAAGTGGAGAAACAGGAAAACATCCCATTTTCCTACAGAGGGGCAGGCCCCAGCCTTGGTCAGCCTCGGTGAGCCACGAGCACCCTAATGAACTGAAGCTCAGCTGTTGGCCATGTGGGATTAATGTCAGCCCCAGTATTTTTTATTTACCCACTGAAAGGCATCAGCTCACATGTAAACTATCCAGGTCATTTGACCGCTCCACAAAACTACATTTAATTACTAACAGTGCCACCACTGTTAATTATATTGTAAAGGGGTATATGTAGGAGGAGTAAACCTAAATGACACAGGAGGCCTTGTCTGATTAGCAAGAGCTTCAGGTGCTTTGATCATTCTCCAAAAGATTAGCAGGAAAAGGAATGAAGCAAACAAGAAAGCACGTTTGAGCCCCCTATTCTGGGCCCTGGCACAATTTATTCCACTAGCACATGTGGGTCAGTTGTTCCCAGTAATTCTGTTGGGCCCCATGGCTGGCATCAGCCCAACCTTTCCGGTTCCCGAAGTCCAGGCTGGTGTACCCCAGCGTCTGCCCGTGTAATGCAGCAGGTAAAGGCCTCTGCCCAAACTGAGTGGAGGATGCTGACAAATTAATACTCTCTTAAATGCATAATAATTGGGGTTTAGGCTAACATGATAACATGCAGCTGTGTTAAAAGACACTCAGAAATGAATGGCTACATGTGTCCTAACCTGCATCTATTGACCCTCTCAAATGCACTTTAACTGATTCATTATCACTTACTGATTGCTTATCCTTCGAGTGGTATGGGTTCCTCTCCGGGGAGAGAAGCCTTTTTCCACTGCATCCTTGGAGCTGAGCAGGACTACGTGTGTGAACCCTGCTGACAGGATTCTTACTATAGCTATATAGAAAAAACCCCCCAATCTTGTAAATAGTTAATTCCTCCCTCACTTAAGCATTGTTCAACTACAAGCCCTTGTAATCACTGCAGTGGGAGAGTAAATGGAAAATCAGCAAGGGGTCTTTCAGAAAAAAATCCCTACCTCCACAGATTCATACCCAGGCAACAGCACGGAGCTTTACAGAACAAAGTCCTGGGGCACTGCAGAGAAAGAGATGGTAGATGGTACACTTCCAGGAACTTAGCTCGCCCATCACACCCCCCAAGCTGCCATTCTTCTCCAAAATATTTGGCACCAAGGACCAGCGCAGGGTTTCCTTTATGCCCCTTCCACTGCAGTTGCATCTGCCTTCTCTGGAGGGCTGCCACCGTGGGCCAAAGTCACCAAAGAGACGACAGCCTAGAAGCCTTCCCCCAGCCAGGTGCTAAAAGAAGCAGGACCGTTTGCTGCACCCTTCCCTGGTTTATGTAGGTCAGACTCGCTCCCTGCCTCGCGTGAGTCCAAGGAGTAGTTCCCAGGGTAGCCAGTGCCCACGCTCTGAATCACCGCTGCACCATTTACCGGAACGCTCCAACTTAAAGTTGCAATTTTTAGGTAAAGCGGAATCGTACATCATAACGTGTGCGCTTCCCTCGCAGATGCAATCTGGCATTGATGCCTTGGTGGGTCTCCCAGCAGCCTGGCGACAGCATCGGAGGCCTAGCGCATTGTTGATTTGGGCGATACGCTTCTATGTGGCTGTTTGGGAACGTGCCACGCTAGTGATGTAGGACTTTGTTTGTCAATTAACCTCTTTCCTTTGTGCCTCTTCTGCAAGAAAAAAATCCCACCCAAACATCAAAGGGCAGCCCTGCTCTTCAGGAGGGTGTCAGGTCATCTGTAGTCATTTAAAACATGCCAATTGTGACTGTTCAGAAACCAATCAAAATCCCATTTTTGCGCTGCTTGCAGAAAACCTAATGAAGCCTTGCCCCCAGCAAAGCACGTTCCCACAGTCCCACGGAGGAATACTAATTCCTCCTTCCTTTGCCAGCCTCTCAAGGATAACATAGTACGCCTAAGGTCCGGAACACGGGAGCTGCGGGATCGGGGATGTGCTCCAGAACCCACCTGCCGCAGCAGGAAACTCCTCCGGGGGGCTCTGCCCTTAAATACCTGCTTTACAACAACCCCGGCCATGGGGCAGAACAGCTGCTCCGTTTTTCAAGTGCCTTTTATCGAAATTATTTAGCGTTCCAGTATGTTTTTTATGCTGATCAGTCTGGAGCTGAGCTACACTGAGACAACCAGTATTTCTGTGCTCTCTTTTCCCCGTCTTCCTTGGCTTGCCTTGCAGACAGAAGGCAGCCCCAGGCCTGGGAAACACCTGACCTGAAGCCACCCCCATCTGGCAGTAAGCATAGATCAGTAGAACAAGAGAAACTGGCTCTATCTTTTGTCAAATGCAAATTGCTGAGAGTTAATTAAGACACATTTCAGGAACAGTGAGGTGGTGGGTTTTTGGTTTTTTAAATGATAATCTGTCCTGAGGTGTGGGTAGGGTTTGACATTTCTCCTCGGGAATGGGGTTAACAGAACTGGAATTGCGCACTGCAGTTTGCAAAGGTACCGACAGCAAAGGTCCTGCTGGGCTTCAGTGGTGGCCAAATGCAGGGGTTGTTCAGAGACCGCTGAGAACTTGGAGGTAATCCAACCCCAAAACCTTCTCAGCACATATATTTTTCCAGGTTTTCATTTACTTTTAACAATCAGTGTCTTCACCACAGCTCATGAGATGTGTTGTTCCACAAAGAAGGTGTGGCCACCAAGGCCCTCTGCCTTTTTGGAAGCCTGGTGAGTACTTATCATTTTGCCCTGCAAAAGGTGGAAGTCTTTTATACGCAACAACAACAAAAAAGGTTAAACCACAGAACAGACTTTCCAAGGCTGATTATTTCAGGCTGCCCACTCAAGGTTGATGACCAAAGCAGAAGCGAGTCAGAAAACAACTGGAAGTACTTAAAGCGCCTTAATCATCTGAGTAGTGCTCAGAGTGTTGGTGTCTGAGTAGGAAGACAGGGTTTGAGCCAACTGCTGTTGCCTTCCTGTGGAGGCTTCACTCCGAGGTGTTTACTTCCTCATGCCTTCACGGAGATGTGGCAGTCTATGAAAGCGCGCCTCCTGGAATTAGATGGATTTTTTTTTTTTTTAAAAAGGGGTTCTATGTCCTGTCATAACAGGGAAAGCTTAAGAAAGCTAACCCAGATGTTCACTGAAGGCAAGATATGCTGCACCCTTATGAAAGGCATGGAGAATTTGAAAGGCCTGGAACTTTCTGACTTGCTGAAAGACAAAAATCATCATCACAGCCCCCAAAAATATCACTTCACCATCTCAGAAAGGAGCAGCAGCTCCCAGGTCTGGATTTTATGTCTGGAAGGTCTTCTGCAGCGTGCTGCTGTGTGGCAGGGAAGTGGATGCAGGCTGACTTCAGGCCCCCGAGATCCTGTAGAGTTTAGATACTCTGATGTACAGATCCTATCGGGAAACTCTGCAGGAACAGCAGACTTCCTTCAACATCACTTCTGTGACCCTCAGAAGCCATTTTTCAGCCTGCAATAATTACAGAACAGCCTTCACTCCTACAAATCCCAGCTGAAGTCATTAACGTCACCTACAGATGGAAAAAGTCTCCGAAAAGGTGAAGACACCTGGTCAGCGCAGCAGTGCCCTCACCACTGCCATTTGGCCTAGTGACTAATGCTGCTAATGCACCTGCAAACGTAGCACGACAGGATGGCTAACCCGTCACAGGCCCTGAAGATTCCAACCCGCCACCAAGAAACACCTCCAGAAAGCCACAAAGACAGGCAAGCAGGACTCTGAGTAATTAGAGCAGGGAAAAACTCCTTGAAACACGAGTGTTAGTACTAGGAGGCAAACCCCTGAAGAAGGGAGAAGGGTTCATAGCTGTGCTGCATCCCCCCTGGCCAGCAGAGACCTGGAAATGAAGCATCGTCAACACTTGGTTCTGCTCAGGGATATATAGAACAAAAGAGATGGGGTATATTGAAAGAAGTTGATGATTTTAGTGTTAACACGTGATTTCTGAGAAACTACCAACACACCAGGCAGGAAACTAGGTGGTTTTGAAAGTGTCTGTGAAAGGCACGCTGCACGGCCAGTGGAACGACTCGGTCCTCAGTTAAGAGCAGAAAAGAGTGGGCCGGTCCGTGGGGCAGGGGGAAACCCTGCCCACATCTGCGCCCGCAGTCTGGGCTCTCACGAGTAGGTTACAACAAGGAAGCCATCAGCTGGGAACGCAGTAGGACGGTCAGAAAAGCCTTGGCAAGGAAGATAGATTAACCCCAAATGACAAAGAAGTGACAGAACCCCATTTCCCCTGTGCACCAGTGCTGGAGTGGGAAGGATGAACTGGAAAATTCTGGCCCCTACAGGCTCAAAGCAGCCAGTGTCTTAGAGAGACACCTAAAAGTGACGTCACATATTTAATTAATCTCAGGGTTTCAGCAGTTTGTGATTCTCAGTTTGTGGCTCCTAACACCGGCAGTGCTGTAGCCTGCGCTGAGGTCTCCAAGACTCGTTTTACCTGGAGCTTTCCACCTGAGAGACGTCGGTAGGAGCCGAGTGTCAGTCAGACAGAAATACTCACAGGATTAACCTAAAGCCCATCTTCTACAGGCAATGCTTGCACTGATCTCAGCCAGGCACCAGTGGCAGGACCTAACCAAGGACACAGACTGCTAAAACTCATTAGTGAAGTCATAGAATCATAGAATCACAAAATGGTTTGGGTTGGAAGGGACCTTAAAGATCATCTAGTTCCAACCCCCCTGCCATGGGCATGGACACCTTGCACTAGACCAGGTTGCTCCAAGCCTCATCCAGCCAGGCCTTGAACACTTCCAGGGATGGGGCATCCACAGCTTCTCTGGGCAACCTGTTCCAGTGTCTCACCACCCTCTCCATGAAGAACTTCTTCCTGATATCTAATCTATCCCTCCCCGCTTTCAGTTTAAATCCGTTACCCCTTGTGTTGTCACTACAGGCCCTTGTAAAAAGTCCCCCCCAGTTTCCTTGTAGCCCCTTCAGGCACTGGAAGGTGCTATAAGGGCTCCCCGGAGCCTTCCCTTCTCCAGGCTGAACAAGGCCAACTCTCTCAGCCTGTCCCCATAGCAGAGGGGCTCCAGACCCCTGAGCCTCTTCGTGGCCTCTTCTGGACTCACTCCAAGTGGTCAATATCCTTCTGATGTTGAGGGCTCCACAGCTGGACGCAGCACTCCAAGTGGGGTCTCACAAGAGCAGAGTACAGGGGCAGAATCACCTCCCTTGACCTGCTGGCCACAAGTCCTCAAGCCTTAAGAGGACAACGAGCTGCAGGCCCCTCCCGAGGGATAAATCCCCTCGGTACCACAGCACCTCACCACAGTGCACAGAGGAGGGGTGCCGACAGCCCCCCTAGAGACCTCTCTGCAAAATTTCTCTGGATTATTAAGCTGTTAAAGAAGACATTAGTGGTTCACACTATCTCAAGAAGCACATTAGGCATCTGCTAACAGAAAATCCACCTTCCTCTATACAGGCAGGTGGTGGATTTACCACTTTACCAGCAATCCCACTCTCAGAAGCACCAAACGACACGTACAGCAACAGATGAGTTTTGCAAGCTGACACAGGCTGTTTGCTGAAAGGGAACTAGTCTTTTCCTTTGCAAAACTGAGCAGTAAGAGCTAGCCTGACTGCTAGTCAATGTTGATTAGGCTGCTAAAAACCCAGGTTGCTCTTGGAAAATAGGACTTCAGCTCGTGAAACACAAAGGCCTTCTTTCAGCTTTGTTTTGCCTATCTTTTCTGTCTCTAACTTCAGCTAGTGTAAGAACTGGGATGCAGCTGACCTGAAATTACCCATTAACAATAACAAAATAACCTGCAAGACAACTGGAAGACAACAGTTTCTTCCAGGCATGCAAAACAGCCATGTTCACCCTTACCAGTATTGCCTGTGTTTTGTCCCAGGTCCTGACATTAAGCAATTGGGGAACATAACGAAAGCAGCACCCTAACACCGGGTTCAGACTATACAGTAAAACCACCACCAGCAGTAGCTGTTTTATCAGAAAGAAAGAAGTATATAGGGTCAAAATGACATTATCTCATGTAGCAGTTTGACCAACAGGATGCTGGGCTAAACACACCCAGACAGCGGAATCAGAACACTAGCAAAAAGCCTGTGCACCAGTAAATCTTGGATTAACTTATTTTTGTAGAAATTAGTGTGAACATAGAAGTTATAATGAATAAAAAGAGAGTGCACAACGCCATTCCAAAAGGACCCAGCACAGTCAGGGTGTTACTATGGGGAGGGGATGGGGCCAACTGGCTTGATTTTTGTCCCAACTCCCATTATATTCAGCCTTTTTGCAGATGCTGCAACCACACGTCTATACGTGCCTTTTAGTTCTTATTTAAAAAGAAATAAACAACGGAAAGTCGCAGCCTTAGGAAAGCAAAATGAGAGGGTTAAAGAAACTAAAGGTAAGTTCAGGTGACCTGAGGGTGGAGGTGATGCAATCTGTGAGGTCCCAGGTGGATCCTGCGTGAGGAGGGCTCTCCGGCAGCTTGGCTCCATTCCAGCCTTGCTGTAGCCGTACCAGCAGTGAAATATTGGAAATGTGGGTGACAGCTTAGATTACACATCTTCAGAAACAGCCAGGATAATCTGCTGCCAGCTCTCTAAAAGGAAATCCTTAGCTAACAAATATGCTCCAGCCTTTGGAGCTGGCAGATAATGATGAAACAGTGAATGGAATACAGCCGGATTTCAGGGAAGCGGTTGAGGTGGTGCCATGCAGGGGCTGCTGCACCAGGCCAGAGCAAGCGGCGCAGAGCAGGAGAGCTGCTTCTAGCCTCGCTGCGCAGGAAGCGGAAGGTGGTGGTTTGATTCTGTGGGGTATTGCAACGCCTCACGCTGCAGCCCTGGCACCAGGGCCGTGCCACTGCCCTGCGCTCCGGGACGATCAGCGTGGGCTTCCTGCTCCTTCGACGGGGGGTTCATCACGTCCATGCATCATGTCCGTGTCCTCCCCACGACACTACTACACATGGTTTTGCTAGAGGGATACAGCAGTGGGTGAAAGAAACCCAGCGTTGCACTTGTTCATAAAAAAAACCTGCACGTGAGATCCCCACCCATCACGAGGACAAGCAGCAGCTCCACGTTTCCAAGCAGCTCTGTCCTATATAAGGCTGTCAGATTTCCAGGGCAGGGAAACGCTGTGCGTTTAGGTCCTTTAGCATCCCGGGATCCTGGAAAGGTGCGCCGCAGTCTTGCAATGTGAATGCACCATAGCGCTACCGCTGCTGCCATCACCACCAGTTAACAGGGGACAAACGACGCCGGTCTGTTCTGAGGGCAGGAACCTTGTAGACACGGACAACTGGATTGTGCTCCTGCGGGCAAAGTCTCTTGACACTGCATGTCTCGACTCGGGGAGGCTTCTCCTGCTGACACGTTTTGAAAAATTCGGCATAAACCTTGCCACTATGGTAAGAATAATGATGAAATGGCAAGACATAGAAAGTGTACAGACGCAGTGGAAACCAAATTTGGAATGATTTAGATGATTCAGGCTTTTTCAGGGTAACGAGCGGCTCACACAACCACATGCTCACACAACCCAAGAGCCTGCAGTCAGCACGGAGGTTTGAATGAATGATTCACGATGCCGCACACGCTCTGGCTCCTCCGCCACTCCAGCCTGTACCCAGCTGCATCCCAGGAGAAATTCCTGGAGTGTGTAATTGTGTATAAGGCGATCGTCCTGCAGCGGGAAACAGGTTTGTAAGCATGCTTCGCCAGTACAATTGAGGTCATGCTGATACGGCCTGCGAGGAAACACATTCCCTGCCTAAAATGTGGCTCCCAGAAGGCGCTCACACGGCTCGCCGCAATCTGTATCTCCACTTTAAGCCCAGACAGACGAAGTACGCGCAGTATTCAATTTTAAAGCGGCTCGGCGAGATGGACGGGGGCGGGCGCTGGCCTGCCAGCCGCGCAGCTGCCCGTAAGGCCCAGCCTGGGGCTTTGCGTCCTGCGGGGGGAGGCTCGGAGGTGGGGGACGGCGGAGGGGGCGGCCCAGGGGGGTTCCGCGGGCCCTGTTCTCAGCGCTGAG
>NW_010243580.1:42534-53615 GCF_000690775.1 Eurypyga helias | reverse complement strand
AGCCCCGGCACTTAATCCGGCCAAGCTAAAAAAAAACACCTCGTTGGGGGTTTTTTTCCTCTTTTACAGAACTTCTTAGTGTCTCCCTCTCCCCTAAATCGCCCCGAAGTCCGCCTGCAGAGCCAGCGCTGCCAACGCGGCTCCACGGCCACTTCGGTGAGAAACGTGTGTAACAGCAGCAGGAGCTTTGCTGCGCGGGTACTTGGGAGTGAGAGGGCGTCTGTGGCCCTAGATCCTAAAATACGGTGGAGGCTGGGGGTTGTGCAAAGCCCAGTTCAGCATCACAGGCGCCTGCACCTTCCCCGTAGAAACACACCGGGTGAGCCCAGCGAAGGTGCTGCCCGGGACAGTGATGTTCGAGGGGGGGGGGTAACCACTGGAAAACGGATAGATGCGGCACGTGACGGCACCTTGGTTTCTTGGAAATAAGAGAATAACGGGAAATTCCTAAGTTAGTGAAAGTCACAGGCAAGCTGGTAAGTCCCCATTTTTCACTTTTCCTACACTTGGTGCTGAAACCCAGAAACGCCCCGCTGTGTGACTCCTTGTGATTCACCGAAAGGACGGCGTATTTCCTTTTTGGGGAAAAACAGAAGGCAGCACTGTCACACTCCCTCCCTGGCTGGCAGCCGCTAAGTGTTGCATCAATTGCGTGCAGCAGCTTTTACATCATCTGCTTCTACCAGTGCCTCCGTGCACAGGCACTGCTCTGGCTGGAAGTGCCATATACATTTCCATGGCTGCTGAGCTCGGGGAAGTCGCTGAAGCCATGGGAATTTGTTGGGGTTTACAGCTCCTGATTTTGCAGAGCCGATGAGGGCATATGGGCAGATTTCTCATCTGATCCATACGGCTGAGACAATGGGAATTGCTCTGCCGGGGCGGCATATGGAAATTACAGTATGGTGTTGATGCGGTATGAGCAGTCAGTATAGGTGGAAAGAGGTAAAGCTCAGAGGGAGCCCCTGAAAACGATGCTGTAAAACTGTCTGGAGGCTCCCCAGGCTCAACCTCCTGGAGGGGCACCCAGGGGTGTTGGTAAACCCCAACCAGGTGCAGCCCAAAGGACAGGCAGACAGCCCCCAAAGCAACCTGGAGCCGAAGGGGGCTTGTCCTCAAAGCAGGGAGGGAATAAGGGAGGTTCCCTTACTCCCTGTCCCCCAGCACATGGAAAGGAGGTACGGTTGCACAGGGCGTGCTGGTTTGATGCCCCTGAGCTGGGTTTTACCATGGTCCCCCCTGGAGAAACATCTTGTGATGTGAATGACTGGTGCCGTGTTTCCCCTTCCGGCCCCTGCAGCGTTGCTCGTGACGCAGCCGGCACGTCCGTGTGCGTGACGCAGCCGAGGCCGAGCACTGGTTCCGTCTCTGAGTATGTGAAAGGGGCAGAAGAAAGTTCTGAGAAATGTGGGAACCGCTGGAGCTGATTGGCTGGTACCTTATTTCTTTAGATGGAGGATTTAAACACCTTTTTTTTCCACAAAAAAAACCCACCCTGCAAGGTGCCACTGCCCAAAGTCTGCCCTAAAATCGCTGAACTCGTAAGGGTTGGACTAGATGATTTTTAAGGTCCCTTCCAACCCAAACCATCCTCTGATTCTATAATTAAAACCAGCCTGAAGTCTGGCTTCTGTTGGGGTCACAGTTCCAAACTTCGGATCGAGTCCTCTGGGCAAGGACAGTATCACCTTCCTCCCTCTTTTCCTGCCCCCCCTGAGCTGAGGGGACTAATCCTGCACGCTGCTGGGCTCCCTGGCCGCGGGAGCGTGGGCAGTGACCGGCCCGCCTTGCGGAGAGATGTGGTGCTTGACTTTGTTGGGTTTGGGCTTGGGTTTGGGGTTTTTTCCCCTTCCTTGCTAAGCTCTGCTGTGGGCACGTGTGGAGCAGTGAGTCAGCCCTTGCTCCTCACATCCCGCACGTCGCAGGGAGGCCAGAGGCTCTCCCTGCCGCCGGCCCCCGCAGCACCCGCGCCGGGCGGGAGGGCGGTCACAAGCAGGCTGTTCCAAGGAAAGAGCGCTGGTGAAAACTTGGGGTTTTGGGGTTTTTTTTGCAAGTTTTGAATGTGCTTAAGAAATTGTATTGCAAGAC
This sequence comes from Eurypyga helias, assembly GCF_000690775.1. Classification (NCBI taxonomy): domain Eukaryota; kingdom Metazoa; phylum Chordata; class Aves; order Eurypygiformes; family Eurypygidae; genus Eurypyga; species Eurypyga helias. Next base: position 51,527 of record NW_010243580.1, on the reverse strand, counting down.
TGGCTGTAAAAGTTGCTAAAGACTTGTCTGTCCCTCCTCAGAGCCTGCTATTTTTTTTCTTTAAATAAAAGGTCCTTATCTTCTCTGCCAACTTGGCAGCAAAGTTTGCAGCTTATTCCTGTGTTCAGGCTATGCTTTTCTCTTCTGCAATGCTTTGAAAAATGACCATTGCAGGAAAGATAGCTGGAGGAGACGACAATTAGACAGGGAAAGTTCAAGGTCCCCATACCTCCAGCCAGGGCTGGAGGCTGTGCTCTCTCCCGGAGAGTGGCGGAGGCTGCTCAGGCCTGGCACAAACACCGCAGAGCAGCCTGGCTGGGCAGTGCGCACTCCCAGGAACAAAGGTCAGCGTGAAGTGCTGGAATCGTGACATTTTGCCTAAAAAATTGGAGTCCTTTCGTCAGGCAGGATTTTCTTTGCCTTATATTTGGAAGTCTCTTTTCCAACCTGAGGGCTAGGAAGGGCACTTTCTATTCACTAAAATGTAGATGGAGATGTCCATGTGATCCCAAAGTACTGAGAGCTGCAGGGAGAGCACAAAGCCCCGGATAATTTTGAGGGTTAACCAAGCAGCTGATAATCATCTGTGGCAAACGCTGTTATGGCAGCACTCAGATTGTGTTGATTTAATTAAATAATATTTCATTCAATTTTGTTTTAAATTTGAGTAACAAACTCTATGCAAGCTCCTTGTGTGGACATTTAAATTGGATTAAGGGTGGATAAAAGGATTAATGATTAACACTAAATTAGACTAATTTTAGCTGTTCCTAATCTTATTTAGGAGAGTCTGCACAAGGAGGCTGTCAGGTTTAATTGCAACTTTGATTAAACCAGGCTTTATAGCTGGGAGAACGGCGTGAGTTGAACGTCATCTGGAAGAAGAGCTCTGCCTGAATTTGCCAAGTGGCGTAAGCACCAGGGGCTTAACCTAAATACTGCCGGCCGGGGGAAGGCTGAGATGTGTGACTGCTCTGAGCAGCTCAGGGAGATGATGCTCTGCAGCCCAGCTCTGCTCACTGGCTTTGCACGTGCTGAGCTTAGCCGGCGCCTGGACCGTGGCGCCGGAGCCACCAGCTTGGGTCAAGCTGCTTTGGAGGGTGCGGACTGCTGACCCTGCTGCTGCTCTGCCCACAGGACCCCAAATGTGACCCCCCTGGGCTGGCTCGTTTTGCACCGGGCTAACCTTGCTTCTGGGAATGGGGGCACCGGGAGTGAGAGCTCTGCCCTTGCTGTGGGTGGATGTGCTTGAGGAGAGGAGCGGGGAGCGCTTCCAGCGCTGCAGAAGGGCTGGGGGCTTGGCTCCCCAGGCTGGTGAGCCGCAGGGCTCGCAGGTGGCTCGGCTCTGGTTTCAGCCGTGTCCCTTGGCCGGCTCACGGCTCCGTGCTGGCAGCGGGGCCGTGGGCAGCTGCCCGTCATGGGCAGGAGCGTGGCAGGCGCTGGGCACGCTGCAGGTGCGTGCTGGTGGCTCGGAGGGGGGAGGGCATGGAGTGAAGACAGGTAAACAGGGAGTGTGAGATGGCCACGGGGCTCAGCCGCGGTGACTCCGACCATTTGTGGCTGTGCTCTCTGCCTTGGCGTCTCGAGGAGTGACACCTCCCGGAGAGGAGGAGGCTGCGGATAAAGGCTGCAAGGACTTAGTGCCCAGCACCTGACATCGCACTCCTTTTGTGCAGCTTTGTGCCCAGCTGCTCTTCCACGACCTGCCGTAGGCCTTTTGTGCCCAGCTGCTCTTCCACCCGACCTGCCGTAGGCCTGGCCAAGTTCTTCTCTCTGAACCCAATTGTTTTTTTCCCATTTAATGTTAATTACCTTGGAGGAAGACATTAATCCAAAATCAACGCAAAGCTTTTGTGTAAGAATTGAGCCCATTCTGACCTAACTGGGAGGCCAGCCCCATGCGGAGTGCCAGCTTGGCCTCCCTGGCTGCTGGAGATCCCTTCCCCCCAGCCCGGACCGTGGCTCTGGGTTTTGCAGAGTCGTGAGGGGAAACTTGAGACAAAATGCCAAGGTCACCACCACCCGTTGGGGACACTTCCCAAAATGTGGCGTAGCCCCGTCTCAGCAGGAGCCCCGCTGAGGCGGAGAGGTGTGTTGCCTCACCTTCCACACGTCTGTGCACGGACAAGGGTCGGGCGCTGCTGGACTTTGTCCGTGACGAGCGCGAGCTTGGCAGCGTGCGTGGGGCGGCAGTTGCATAGTGACCGTGCCTGGAAAAAGCAGGAGAGGATGAGGAGCTGTCTGGGACATGGGGCTGTGCTCCCCCATTCCAGCCCACCGTGCCAGGGGAGGGGAGCAGAGATGGGGCAAAACACTCCTATTTTACCCCAGCAGGATCAAACCCTGTGCACAGCGAGTCCCTTGTTTCAGTTCCAGCAGGCGGGGGGGCAGGACAAGCTGGCAACCAGGAGCAGAAAACAGTGTGACCTCCATTTCGGTCAGCACTCGCGGTGACAAGGAGGGTACGGGGCTTAGGGGGAGCTCCTCACCACCCCAGGGGTTCGAACTCTGCGGCTGATGGTGCAGGCGGAGCGGGGCTGCTGTGCTGAGGGGCTCACTGGCCAGCGGGAGCACAGACACCCCCTCCCCACTCCATCACCATAGCCTGGAAAAGCCAAAATCCTCCAGACGTCAGCCAGACATTTTCCTAATGGAATGTTTTCTCCTGTAGAAAATGGGGACGTGACAAAAATGAAGATGTTCCCCTGCAAGGATAATTTCATCAAGCATCCCCGTGGGAAGCAGGCAGGCTTCCCAGCTGCCCGTACCGGTGTGCCTGGGGGGGCTGTGCCGTGGGAGATGGGCAGCCACAGACCCGTCCGGCCTCGCTCGGACCCTGTGCTGACCTGGTCTGGGGATAATGGAGCTCCGCTGGAAGGGGAAAGAGCTGAGAGTGGGAGGAAGGAAAAGCCTGAGTTAAGGGTGAACACTGACAGCCTTTCTTTAGCTTTAATCTACAGCTGGTGCATTGCTCCTGAGGGAGAGATGGTCCTGCCTTTACTCCTACCAGGATTTGGGATAACTGCTGTGCACGGACCAGCTACCCTCTGGCATTTGGCCAGCTGCACATCCATAGCAGGTCCCGCTGCTGTGCCTGGCCACCTCCGGCACGTAGGCTGAGTCAGCGGGGCACTGCCCTCTGGAGCCAGCTCCCAGGTAACTTGAATTTAAACCTAAACTAGGTCAGCTGGTTTTTCAGTTCAAAGTTTTATTTGCTTTCAGAGCAGGTGTGAAGTTTTCAGGACAGGAACTGGAATTCCATTAGAAATTCCCGAAATGCTTTTAAAAGAGACAGTGGGAGTTAGGAGAGGGAGTGTTTTAAATCATCTGCACGGGCTGGAATGAGGAGGTGGTTTGCTGGTCAGGTTTTAATTAAAATGAGAAATGAAAAGACTAGGTGGAGGAAACATTGTTTTATTCCTGAAATCAGTAGAGAGTTGTCAAAATTTTACAACATGGGACAGCATTCCTTACCACTGGCAAAACCTTCCCACGTTTCCCTCTTCCCATGCAGCTTTGTGCTTCCATGTGTCATGCCACCTTCCAGGTTTTTGCCATGAGCGTTTCCATGTCTGGCCAGTCACACACAGGGTGTACCTGGCCTGATGACGGAGACTGGGATTTCATTCCAGCTCTGGGAAAGTAGGGGCTGGAGAAGACTGCAGCTCCAGAGTTTGCCCTCCCCTGTGCCATGATCCTGCTCGGCATCACTAAGCAAATCATCCTTCTGCCTTATTTTCCCATTTGTAATAGCAGCTGCCCATACAGCAGATGTGATTTGAGGAACTGTGTTTCAGGCATTTATTAATCCTGCAGTGAAAAATGCAACAGCAGCAGTAAGTGTTGTTTAATGTTGATATGCTCTAGCTGTGAAAGTATACTCAATTAGCAACCTCTTCCCTTCATGGAGGTTTTAGGTTTCAAGAGATTAAGTGTTCTTGCATGCACTGCTCTGCCCCTGATTTCCAGCTACCTTTGTGTTCCTCTGAGCTCCAGAGAAGAAGTTAAAACCTGGTCGGACACGATCGTTCCAGCCTGGTCAGTGCTGAGTAACTCTGGCATCACACCTCAACAACTGAATCGAAAGCTATTGGTCTCGGATGTGTCCTTGGAAAAGCTCCCAAAGGAGGAAAGTACTCGAGTACCTTCAATCTGAACAGCAGGGAAACGGATCAGAGGAAGTAAAACACCTACTCATGCCGGAGTCACATCCTGCTCAACTTTGGCTGCCACCACCTGAGCACGGTCGTTGCCGAGGTCACGCTGGGTGCAGCACCCACGAGCTGCCCCAGGATAACGAACCTGGGGTGCCCCCCTCTGCTGCGGCTTGTCCTGCTCCGTCACCGACGTCAGAGCCTGGAAAGAGCGTGGGGAATCTGACTGCACATGGCAGCGGGGCTCTAGCTGCCTGTCCCGCTAAGGGCCCTGATGATAAAAGCAGAGGCTTGGCAGGTGTTAGCCACTGCAGAGTATGAGCTTGTGACACTGAGTGACACGTGTGTCCCCAGCTGGCAGGGCTCTTCTGCACCCTCCCTCATTTTTTGGGGCAAATTAGCTTTTAAAGAGCTGGCTGTGATGCATTTCTGTTCTCAGTGCTGTGACCTCTTTCCACCTGAAACTTAAAACCAGCCCAGCAGCATCTTCCTCGGTTGCTGCCAGCGTGGAGGGGGCTTCAGCCCCCCACCGGCAGCAGGATCATCGGATGCCAGCCCATTGCCGGGGTGCAGGATCGCATGGTGTGGAGTTTACTGCCTCTGACGAGCACTCCGGGGTAGGACAGAGAAACTGCTTAGCAGATCGCACATGTGCACCACAAAAATGATGACATTTTCCTGCCCACGTGAATGTCACCGGGAGCGAACAGCCGGCAGCTTCGCGATGGAGCAGCGGGGAGCTGGTCGCACACCTCATCCTGGAGAAGATGCTTCCAGCAGAGCAGTGTCCCCAGCGCCATGGTAGGCAGGGTATGTCCCATGACTCAGAGCACAGTTTCCTGCAGGAGCTAGTTGTATTTGTTTTCCAGGGAATGTCTTAGCCCCTCCGAGGCCTGTGGGCTCTGACACGGCTCGGCACAGGCTGCTGTGGCTGTAGGCTAAACTGAAAAGGTGCTGCAAGTCCCAAAAGCATCTTTCTGTGATCTCCCACTGATCACAGGGGACTGCTCTAACATATTTTATTTTTGGCAGTGCATTTTTACCATTGTGCCTCCTCTATTTAGCCAGCCCTGCTGTCTTGATGTGTCTCAACCTGTAACACATCGTCACTCCCTGGTACTCCGGACAAGGCTGTCTCCTGCGCCTGGTGAAGTGGGCAGAGCAGCATTCCAGCCTGCCTCCTGAGTCGCATCAGGGGCACAGGGCTGCGTCTGGGATCCCCTGCATGTCCCTGAGCACCCAGCTGATAGCACCTGCTCTTTTTAGTTTGCTGCTTTGATCTGCAGAAGACATTCTGGAAGCAAGACTATTCCCTGCTTTTGTTCTTGTTTGAACTTGCAGAGTCTGAAATTCCAGGTGATGGTTTACCTTGCTTGGGCAAGTCCCTGGGGGCAGGCTGGAGAAGGAAAGGATGGGATCGAGGTATTTTGGATAATTTATTCCAAGGGTTGAGGTGGTATTTCCCAGTCCATTTCCCATTTCCCAGTTTGTGTGGCAGAATTGCAATGTCCCCTGCTTAACAGTAATTTGGGGTGAGGCATCACCATTTCAGAGCCTATTAATGCTCAGCGTTGCTGGTTCTGGTGGGATCCAGGTATTTACAGTCTTTCTGGGAACAGCTTCAGCCTCCTGGTTTGACTACCAGAGCTTTTGGGAATGGCTTTAAACCAGGCAGCACAGGTACCAGCAGTGTCCATTTAGCCAAGGCCTGCATGAGTGTCCCAGCATCCTTGCGGAAAACCGGACCTGTCAGACCTCCCTCTCCTTTGCCTCCCCATCAGAGGAGGACGTTTGATGCGGTCGATGCCTGGGGGGGGTGGTTGGCCCTTTGCTGCAGGAGGTTATGCTCCTGGGGGTTTGATGCTCCGTGTGCGGGAGCGGGGCTGGTGGCACATCTCAGCTCTCACTTTCCCTGTCAAAGGTCCCAGTGGTTCTTCCCTCTTCCCTTTTCTGCCAGCTGAGATGGGAGGAGGCACCTTTGCTGCTGGGGGGAGGAATGTGGCGTTACCGCATTGCTGAGCAGTGAGGATGAGGGCAGGCACACCCTGCCTGCTGCGCACACCTCGGCCGGGAGGAAGCTGAGCCAGTGTTTCACATTCTGTAGCCTTAGGGACAAGATTTTTTTTTCCAGCTCTGAGTGTACCCTTTCTCTGATCTCCTGATCCTCGGCTTGCCAGTGCCTGTGTTGCTCGGCGTGAGGACGAGGAGGTAGGTGACGCACAGCAGAGCAACAGGAACGAAGATCTGGAGTTGTCTATGGTGTGCTGAGCAGGGCAGGGGGGGTGGGTTTGAGGTCGTTTTAGTAACGTAAATGGAAAAGGCTTTGTGTAACTTTTCTGAGGATGGAACATGGTGTTTGAGCCGAAATGCAGTACGTGAGCGATGCCCGGGTGGGGGTTGGTGGCTGCGTGTCCAAGCTGCTGAGCAGCAGTCGCCGCAGTCCTCAGTTTACACAGGTTTGTTAAAAACCTGTTACTTTGCTGGCACTGTAAAAAAAACCAAACCCAAACCCACTGATGATAGTGTTTCCATCAATACTACTGTAAAGCAACAGTGACCACTGGGAAGTGTCAAGAGTGAGAGCGCTGGGTTAGGTCCGAAGCAGAGGGAAGGGCTGGGCATGCAGCTGGGGGTCTGGCTCTTCCATACCCTCCCAGGCTGGTATTAGAGACCATCCTGGCGTGATAGAGTCCTTTGGGAAATCTTGGCACTTTAATAGGCACCCAAACAAGAATTAAGTTTCCTAAATTTGATGGCTGACTTTTTTTTCACAACTAGTGAGTTGACAGGTTTTTTTTTTTAGACAACTCTCAATCTTGCTTTGTGTAAATTTGTGTCCTGAGGAATTCAGTACCCGGACAGGATAGGCTGCGTGATGCAGCCTGTACAGCCCATTCGCTGTGCTTGCAGTCGCCTTCAGGCTGAAGTCTGCTATATGGCTGCACAGGGTGATTATAACTCATGTGGACGTCCCTAATTAAGCGTTAAACGATCACGCTGAGGTGCCGATATTGCTGCTGCCTTGCCGTCGTGGTGCTAAGCACGGTAAAACCTGTCTGAGAAGGTGGGTAAACGTTCGGGGGCATCACCCCGATGCCGACCTGTGCAGCTTAAAGCTGGCTCGGTGACGTCCCGGCGGTGGCCACGCGAGCCCCAAGTGGGGTTACCTGCAGGTGGGTTTTGGCTCGCTGGTTACCTGCATTGCTGCTGGTTCACGCTGCCGTCATCCTTGTCCGAAGTGGTTTATGCCTGCGGCCGCGCGCCCTGCCTAGGAGCTGTCGTGAGTTACGCGGTAACTGGGTGTGTGTGTCTGGGTCCCTGAATCACTGCCTTTATCGTTGCTGCACCCACAGGCACCTACTCTCCCAGGTGAGGCACTGGGTGTTAAAAGCCGGGAGCGGGGAGAGCCACGCTCAGAGGGATCTTGCGGCTGCAGATTGGCTGCCAAGGGAGAAAAACCCTCGCCGTGGGGACTGCGGACAGTGCTCCCGCTCCCACAGGGAAGAGGGCAGGTAAGGTTCCTGGGGGTGTGCTGGTGGCTCTGCCTCCCCCAGGCTCTCCTGCAAGGCTTCCCCGCAGAGACCCTGCAGGAAACACTCGTTCTGCAGCGGTTTTTACGGGTTTCTTCTTTTTGTGGAATGACACTTTGGGCCATTGTGTGCCCTGGTGAGTTTTGTGCTGGAATCGATTCTGGAAGCAGGGCAAAGGGTCGGTGGGAGGACAGAAAGTGCAGCCTGCCTGGGAAGAGTTGGCCGGGGGGGGTGGTGTGCACACCCCTCAGAGCATCATTTCCAGCCCCACGTTGAGACCCGGCGCTGGGGCTGGGTCCCTGCCCGCTACGGATCGCGGTGCTGGGGGCTGCGGCTCCTCGACATCCCCCCGGAGCCGGGCGGTCCGACAGCTCTGCTGAGGGCGAGGTGCCGGGCTGGTACCTGTGGTTCACCTCAGCAATGACATACAGATCCGACGATGGTGTTTGGGGAAGAGGGCAGACTCGTGGATGCTTGAGGAGAATCTTGGGCACGCCTCGTGGCTTAGATGGAAACTAGGATTCTTTGTGCATTAAAAAAAACCCCAAATATGATCTGAGCATCTGATTTTCCTCTTCATTCTTGATTTTCCATCCATGTTACTCTGTTCTAGGTCAATTAAAATTTTCTCCCTGTAAACCAAGAAGGAATGTGAGGGACCCGGACTGGCATTTTCAGCTCATTTTTTGCTCTTGTTGCAAATTCTTCCCCAGGTGTGTCCTCGGCGGTATGGAGTCTCCCTGCCAGCTTTGGCTGTGGGCATTATTTGTACTCCTGGGTAAGGCTCACCACGCTGTTTCTGAGAGGGTATGGGGGAAGAAATGCAGCCAGTACAAGCTCTGCATTAGTGGCAGTAGCAGGGAGAGTGGTGTTTGGCAAAAGGCTGCTCCCCGTCCCGAGCAACCGGCTGTAGGGGTGGCTGTACAGGCGAATGGGGGACACGGAGCAGGGCTGTTCAGGATGATGGGAGGGAACTGAGCCATCCCAGCAGTCCAGACATGGGTCATGGCAAGGAAGAGTTTCAGAAATAACTGTTAGTACAAAGCACTTTAAAAAAACACCTTTTCTTATTAAAAACTAATTAAATTAATTTAAATTAAATTAATTCAAAATGAAGGCAATTCCTTAAAATTACAGCAAAATACCTTTGTCCTTCTTAGCATATGCATTTTGTAGGTTTGTCCCAAGCACGACCTTGTAGTCGGTCTGTTGTAGAAACCAGGAGCTGTGCTGGTTGGTGCCTGTGTGCCACCCTGGCACAACCCCACATCCTGTTTTCCTGCTCTTCCAGCTGCCCCGGGGCTCCTGG
>NW_010243580.1:36835-42452 GCF_000690775.1 Eurypyga helias | reverse complement strand
GCCTGCCCCCACGGAGCCTGCTACCCCCCCGCCGGAGACCTTCTGCTGGGACGAGCCCACCACCTGAGAGCCTCCTCCACCTGCGGCCTCACCAAGCCCGAGACCTACTGCACACCCCATGGAGAGGTACGTTCACCCTCCATGCTCCTCAACCTCCTGTAGGGATGCTGATGCCTTGACCCATCCTTGCCTTCCTACCCTTTCGCAGGGATGTATTTACCCCCCTTCCAACCGTGTTGGGCCACTGCACCATCCGTGGTGTTCCCTCCAGCCCTGGTAGCTCCTGAATCCCAAAGTAGAGAAGGGGAGCTGAGTGTGAACGCGGTGGCAGGGAAAGGCGGCGAAGGATCGGAGGCAAAACGGAACCTTTTGCATCCAAAATAGCCCAAGCTTTCCTATCTCCAGGCTTTTTAGTTATAAATTAAACTCGTATTTCACTTGTCAAAAATGGGAACATTTCAGGTCTTTCACAAAGACTTGGAAAAGCTTCCCAACCGAACAACTGTTTTCAATTACGCTGGTTGTGCGGGGGTAGGAGGTGGTGCTCAGGAGGAAAGCTTCAGCCAGCTGTGGATTCCCAGGCTCCAAAGCTGCCACCAAATCAGAGGATTAAGGATAAGGCTGCCTGAGCACAGAGCTGAAAAGGCTACACGGGGGATGTCCCTAATGTGAGCACTTTCTAAAGCCTTTCTGTGTCTGTCCAGCAAATGTTAACCCTGAAACTGCCATGGGAGGAGCTCGAAAGGGAGTGGGTTCAATGCAGGACAGGCAGAAAGGGTCTTGGAAGAGATGCTGGAGAGGAAAGGAAATGGCAGACCTCCAGTGAGGCAGGGTTTACAGCGAAATCCAGCTCGAGTGAGTCAGCTTCTTCTAGTTTCAATTCCCCCTCGAGTTGAAGGCCAGAATGTGGCTGTAAGTGGATGTGTCAGAGCCGTGGTGTTCGTGCTGGGATGGAAATGGTTTTGCTCCTCCATGGGCTCGGGGATGGCTGGGAGCTGGTGAAACTGGGGCAGCTCCTTGGCCCAGTCAGGTATGAGCATCACGTCCTCCTGGATCCTGGGCTGCTGCGGCGTCTGCCCCTTCTCAGGCTGTTTTCCAGGCTGACAGTCGCGGTCAGGCATTTCCTCCGTTCCGCCTCCCACTCACTTTATTCGGGGCTGTTTGCTCCCCTCCTCAGCAAACCCCCGCTGCTTCTCACAGCTGCTGTGGTCCATGGACAGGAAAAACCCAAGCAATTATTGCTGCTCTGACTTTATTTTTCTGCCCAGTTTCTGTTCATACTTGAGCAAAATTGCACATAGATAAACTCTGAAATCTTCACTTAACATTGACTTTTGACAGTGAGTTTTGCTTGAAAAGGACGTTTGTACTATAGAAAGTGAGGGTCTGCAAAACCTTGATTAAGCTGGTTGTCCTAATGCTGCTGGAGCGACCTAGTTATTCCCTTTGCCTGACCTTGAGAGATCACTCCAAAGGGCCTCCAGTTAGGACCATCTGCATCATGTGTAATCTTTGAAGCAGAGACTGGGCGTCTCTGATGGCTGTGATACACCTCGAGCAGAAACAGTCCCTCTGGTGCAGAATTAGGGGGTGAGGTCTCGTGGCGGTACCACGGAGGGAGGCAGACAGCAAGAATTGCAGCAGTCTCCCTTGGTCTTCAAGTCCCTAAACGATTCAGTTTCCATATTCGTTATACTTGTGTTACAAGTGTCAGGGCTAAAAGGGATGTGGAACAATTAACACTGAGGTGTTAGGTTTGGTTCTCCACTTCTAGCTTTGGGAATGGGGTATTTGCTTCCTTACTGCCTCACGTATATGTGAGCCTTTCCTTTACTGAAATGAGATGCATCCTTACTGCTAGCAAATTCCTCAAAGACCCTTATTTCTGTTCTCAGCCGTGATGGCTCATGGGAGTGTGGAGTACACCAGCTCCTATCTTTGCAGGAGAAATCCCCATGTGTTGAGCATTTCCTAATTTTTTCCTCCATTTTTCTACTTCCCTAATTTAAGTAAAAATTAATCCCCTGAACTCAGTTTTCCCATTCCTATCCTATAAAAAGTAAGCACATTTAATTTATGGACTCTTACGACTTATGACTGGTTTTTTGATTACAAGTCTTGGTCTCGTTTTGTTGCCAAATAGGTATAAATTTGGAGTCAGTTCTGCAATCTCAGCAGAGGGCATGGGACAAGGGGTTGCTCTCGCTGGCTGCTGGTGCCCTCGTGCCAGCTGGCAGGCACAGCCTGTCTGGCCCCGCTGCCAGCCCACGCTGGCCCCAGGGTCCTCTTTTGCAATTCTGGAGGGTCACTGACTGCGAGCATCGATTTCAGCCTCTGCTCCATTGTCTGCTCCCGCTCCAAACCCCTCTAACCTTTATACTTTGCACTCCTGATTGCTCCATTCCTTGGCTGTAGGCTCAGTCTAGTGAAATCCAGGAGGGACACTCAGCAATGCCATTTATAGCGCAGGGGACTGCAGCGATGATTAGAAAAATGATGGGGGGTGGAAACCAGGCAGACCAATAGTCTGGCTTGGAAATCACTTAGCGCTTGGGAAATGGCTGTTTCAGTCAGCAGGGGAAGTAAAAGCAAGAGGGAAACTGAAAATAAAATAGAAAAATAAGTGAGCCTGGCTTTGAAGTCATAAAGGCGCTGATGCGTGTGACCGAGCTGCAATTCCAGGCCCAGTTAATTCATTTAAATGCTACGCGTAGTGCTTTGGTAGGAGCATGGAGCAGCCCTAGCCAAGGGAAGGGATGGAGTGGCTTTCGCACAGATTAGCAGGTTCCCGATCCCCTCGCCTGGCCCTTCCGAGTGGAAGCAGCGACACCCGTGCCGTAGTGCGTTCGCTCCCAGCAAGACCAGCGCTTCTCTGCAGGGAGAGTGCTGTGTCCCTCTGGGCTTGTGTGATGCTTTCAGCATAAGCACATGTTCAGAGCTAGAGAATAGCTACAGGCTTTTCTGGATGCTTTATTAACTTTGAAGGGTACCTGAAGCACCCTGCGCATCACTCGGAAGTCTTTTTCCAAAGAATAGGCAGGAGAGGAAGGAAGCTGGGCATCCTTGGGCTTGTGTGGCTGCTTCCTGCATCCCACAGTGGAGCAGTTCATGCATGTGGTGACTGCGAGGGTCCTCAGCCTTGGCCCTGGGGAGACGTTGGATATTTAAATATTGTTTGCATAAGGTCAAGGACCAAGATTTTCTGCCTTCTCTCGCACACTTTTCACAGGCACTCGGTGGATATGAGGAATGAAGGGTGGGAAGTCACCCTTGTGTGTGTCACTCAGGCAGGAATAGAGAAAAGAAGAACCAGAGAAGCCTAATCCCTAAATGAGTCAGTGGGAGGGGAGTGTGAGAGCTCCTGCATGGCAGAGGGTTCCTCTGCTGACGGATGGTCGCAGCTGCCTGGCAGGGCTTGGGCTGTAGCATCTCTCCCCATGGTGTCTAAGCACTGCGTCTTCTTCGGCTGCCTCCAAAAATACAGGCCAATGCCTGTGAGAGGGAATACGTGCAAGACTAATGCTTCTGTCTGCCTTATTGCTGCCGTCTGATGGTTACATCTGCTTGCCCACCTGCATGAGTCGGTCAGGGAGCTCGGTACTGATCCAAAACACGCTGCCTGCCGGGTGCTTCGGCGGGCACTGGGCGTGTTGGAACAGGGAAGAGCACGCTGAAAAGCCACTGTGCCTCCCAGCTCATTTGCTTCCCAGACCCATGTCATCAGTCAGACTCAAGTCTTTTAGGCAGAAAAATGCATCCACAAAATCGTGAAATACTTGTGGTCGGATGGGACCGCAGGAGGTACAACTCCCTGCTCAAAGCAGGACTTGTAGTTTTGGGTATTGCTTCATTGTGTCAGGGGTTTGTACTGAATAATTTGTATTCCTGACCTGTTGAATGTAATTCAGCAACAGGAGCTGCTGCTCTGTGCTTATCTCATCTCATTCTGGCATTCAGACACACCCTGCTCTTCGCTGCAGGGATATGTCCCTACCTGCAGCGAATGTGCAGAAGATAAAGCTTTCCCATTATTCTTTTTTTCCTCCTCCTCCCTTCTCTGCATTTTCTTCTGCCACATGACTGCAAATCGACACGTATGCTGTGAGACATCACGTCATTCCCACGCAGACAAGCTGCAGAGGCCACAGGACCCCGGCGATGCGTGTGGAGACGCCTCAGTATGGGTTTTGCAGGCTGTCATCCTGGCAGATTTGAAATGAAGGGGAGATGATGTGGGGACAGACAGGGTGAGGGAAACAGGCACCCATGGGCTTGCTTTTAAGCAAGAAAAATGAACTTCATCTCCTTAAACCCCATACTTAGGATGTTTGTCCGGTTTCTGCTTCACCTCCGTCTCTGCTGTCGCCTCTGAATTTGAGGGTCACCGTTAAAACCAAGCTGAGGGTCAGAGCCATCTATTTGTCTTTTGAGCATAACCTCGGAGCTCCTATTCCAGTGCCCCTTCTGCAAGGATGTGACACTGGATGTTATGGTAAGGGATATGTCCGTGCTTCAGCATCGCAGCACAGTCCAGTTCTGCAAACACAGAGATGACAGAGAGAGAACCATGGGTACCGTCTACTGCGTGTTCCCACGGAGAATGTGCAGAGGCAGAAGGGGCTGGGCTCTGCGAGCCTGGCCCAGCCATGTCCCGCAGCTGCTCTTAACAGGGAGTGCAAATGGGTTGGAATAGAATTGCATAACTCAGCTTTAATGGGTGCGTTTGTTCCCAAGGTAACTTATTCTTGCTGCCCACCCTAATTCTTAATAACTCTCAATCTCTCAATACATATAAATTGCCACTGCCTTCCAGGTTGTACCCAGATCAACTTGGAACAGTAAATTCTCAATACAATACGAATTGTGCAAGAGCACGCGAGGCTCCCCTATGGGAGGCTGCCTGCCAGCAGCCCGACTGACACAGTGCCTCCCGCTGACACTGATCTGGGTTAGACGCGGGACCAGCGAGGTCTCCGCAGCTATGAAAGGTCTTCGTTTCGTGACTGGAGAGAAGCAGCTTCCCATTTTTGCTGATGAATAACTTCAGTTTATTTTGGGTTGTGCACCTATGCCAGGAGGTTTTATTTCAAGGGCTCTCTACTCGTATGAAAATGGCAGCTAGAGCTACTTAAAATACTTGGTCAGAGTCCACCAGCCTTAAAATTGTTTGTGGGTTTCTGCCCTTGCTTGGGGCTGACCAGCAACTGGTTCACAAGGTCAGAGCCGGAGGAGAGCAGCACAAACCCGCAGCAGAGCTGCCGGAGGGCTGGGTCTGTGCCTGCCGCCCCGCACGCGCCGTGCAGAAGTGCCCGGAGGTGGGATGTACTACATGGGCCGTTATTGCTAGAGCTGGTCATTCCTCGATGTGGATTTCTCCCCCCATTTATTTCTAAACCACTAATCTGTTCATTCTCAGCACACTGGCTTTCCCTCTAATACGTCTGCCTCATGAATTCCCTTTCAGCAGGCTGGCAGGAATTTCCTGTAATCCCTGCACCTCCATAACCCCTATTTTGGGTGACTCTTAGGAGCAGCTTGGAGGCACGGAGTGGGGCAGTTAGTAGTTACCATGCAGACCTACAACTTCTTCTGCCTTCCCACACGCCTTTCCAGCCCC
>NW_010243580.1:31241-36803 GCF_000690775.1 Eurypyga helias | reverse complement strand
CTCTTTTGCTGCAGTAGCACGAGGGCTGGAGCCTTCTGTGCCTGGCAGGAAGGGGACGATGTGCCGGAGAGTCAGAGCTGGGGGTGCCCCAGGGGCTGGTGACCCATCTTACACCGTGACCTCTTCCTTTCCCAGTGTCACGTATTCCCGCAGCCCTGGTCTATTCCTGGCAAGCCTGGCTCGGAGGGATTTGCCGATCCTGTGGCTGTGCTGATAAAAAAAGAAGGGGTGAGCTGGGGAGTGGTGTGGGCTTGGTACCTCTCCCTTCAGCCCAGCGCTGGGCTGTCATTTTTGGTAATTCCCTCTGTCCCGAGGAACTTTGAGACACATAGTCACAGCCGGTAACAGCAAATCCTCCTCTTGTGCAATGGAGGGGTTTCACAATTTGCTCCAAGGATGTGAAATTAATTTTGCTTCCAGTGTTAATTTTAGCCTTAATTAAAAAAAGGGGGGGTGTGTGGTGGGTGGAATAGGCAAGGAGCACAGCCCCCAGGCTGCCCGGGGGGGACCTGTCTCACACCGTTGAAGTTTCATCTTGCCTTAGCACCGAGCTTTCAGTGTGGTTGCAGCTTCAGTGCCAACATTGCATCCTAGCTAGAGAGGGCACTTGTGTCTCTGGCTGTGTGTGTGAATCACTCCTAATGAATAATTTAGTCGAGATTAACCTTCCCCCTTGCAGAAAGCCTTCCTTCTCCCTTTGCTAATCACAGCCAGAGCTGTTGTGGGGGTATAATCATTATTGGGAATTGTTTGCTAGATTATTTCTGTGGGTGATTCCTGTAGCTTCCTGACAGTCATTATGTGAAATGAGTTCTGCCTGGACCCAATTATATTATTTCTGATTCTTATGGCAGAGCCGGGAGGAGCTGGTAGAGCCAGGGAAATTGCATGATTATATATTCTGAATTCTCTGTTTGCTTGCTCAGCAGTATTGTTATAAATATTGTAGTTAGCCAACTCCTGTTCTGGGATATTTATGGACAGAGAACATAAAGCCTGTGGAAAATATTAACGCAAACAGGTCAGTTTAAACCGATGATTTCTTCTTAATATCCACCCAATTGCTGAAAGGTTCCCAGGTCCGGGGGCAGAGCAGAGTAAGGTCTGGGCTTTCGTAGGTGCTAAAACCAACCCAAGATCTGAGCTCACATCTGCTGCCCAGCACCTCACTGGGCTTAGTGTTTGGGCTGGAGTCAGCTCATTTGTTTAAGTATCAGATGGGGAGATTTTAGCACAGGGGTGTCTATAAAGTGCTTCTGGGTCTGTCATCAGTGCTGCAGGGTCTGTCATCACCTGCTATTGTAACCCTCCACCATGAGACCTGCCCTTCCCCATCTCAACCTCACCTGGGTGTCTGCTCCCCATTTCATGGTGGTCCTCACCCAGCCTTGCCCACCCCATACCTGCTTCTCCCCACCCCATACCTGCTTCTCCCCTTGGCCAGCGCTTGGGCCTTCCCTGCTCCCCCTCTCTTGTTCGATCTCCTTCCTGCTGCTTCCAACCCATTTTGGAGCCCATTCGTGTGCTGCACGCGCCCCGTGGCCCCATGTTTGTGGCTGCACGGAGTGTTGCCTGGTTAGTCAAAAGTTTGGGTATTTGTTTGCTCCTCGGGGAGCCTGTTCTCTCCCGTCCCCGCGTCCCTCATGCTACCTCTCTGTTTGCTCCTTGAATTACTTGCTCAAGTGAAGGGCTGAACTTTGAGCTGCTCAACTTCCCACCCACTGACTTCTCACCCGCTGAGCTGTTTGCTCCCGCTCTGCTCTGAGGGGAGGACGCAGGGGGGCCGAGCATCGCCCAGGCCTTTCGGATGCGAGAGAAAGGCCTTTCTGTTCACCCAAGCAGCCCCTCGGCTGTGTGGAAAAGGCAAACGGGTCCTGAAAAGCTGCAGAGAGCTTTCTGTCAAGGGTTGTCGTGGAAAACAGGGAGGGGGGTGCTTAAAAGCCCAAAAGGTGTTTTTCATGGTTTGCCAAAGATGTGTTTTAGTCGAAAGCGTTTTGGTTTTTAGTCCATAAAGTCATGAGTTGTGTTTTTTAATGGAGTGTGAAGGGGACCACTTGAGTCCTGTGTATCACTAGTCTTACTGATCACAGTTCTTCAGGTCTCTAATAAACCACCTTTGCTGATGCCATCTGCTCCGCGGTCAGCCCACGCCGCACTTGGGCTGCTCACCTCCAGGGTCTTTCCCTCCGGCTGAGCCGGGATGGTCGCTTCCACTTCCCTTTTCTCCTTCCAGTGGAGCATGAAATGCTGCCGGTGCGACTCGCGGCTGCCGCACGCCTACAACGGCCACCGCGTGGAGAACGTCCTGTCCTCTGCCGGGCACTCGCGCTGGTGGCAGTCCCAGAACGGTGAGTACCTGGGCGTGCAGGGTGCCCCTGGACACCCCAGCTCCGGGTCCCTGGCAATAAACAGCACTGAGGGGAAGAGGAGGGGGTGTCCAATAGCTTGGAAGGGAAGAAGGACATACATGATGTGGCTCAGGGGGCTGAGCGGGTGATTTTCCTGCAGTCTGCACCTCTGAAGCTGCCTCTCTGTGCCCGCAGGTGTCGAGAGCGTCTCTTTGCAGCTGGACCTGGACCAGACATTCCAGCTCAGCAGCATCCTGCTCCACTTCAGGGTTTGTGTGCATCATGCCTGCTCACACAGAGGTCACAGATGATGGCAGATGGGCCGCACTGAGTGTGGGGGTCTCAGCACACTTCTCCCTCTGGGCTCCTGATAGGAAGCATGCCAGGGATTGTGCCCCCATCCTTCCATTTTCCCCATTTGCCTGCCCATGGCTCTGGGAGTTTGGGAGAAGCAGAGGAAGGTGGTGGGTTCCCATCCCACAGCTGTCTGCCCAGAAAATCTCCTTGGTGCAGACATGTACTGTGGGGCTGCAGCAGGGCTGGCCGGAGGGAGGGTGAGACCCACGAGTTTTGGTAACCTGCAGGAGACCTGAGCCTGGCGGGAGGAGGAGAGGCATCCCCAGGCCCTGGGGCAGGAGCTGGGCTGTGCTGCGTTACAGATGTGCCCTTCTCCCCGCTGCAGTCACCACTGCCCGCTGCAATGCTGATCGAGCGCTCCACCGACTTCGGCAAGACCTGGGAGGTGTACCAGTACCTGGCCTCCGACTGCGCTGCCGCCTTCCCCCACGTCCCCCGGGGCTCCCCCGAGAGCTGGCAGGATGCTCGGTGCCAGGCGCTGCAGGGGTACCCTTTGCACGGGGGCAAGGTAGGAGTTGTGGGGTCCCGGACATCGAGGGGAGTCCTTGGGAGGATTCCTGCTCCTCCAGGAGGAAAATCCTCCCTGCTTTGTGTCAAGCGAGGTGTTGTGTTGCTCTTCCTTGAAAACCCTCTGCAGTCTTTTCCCTGTGTTAAGCGATGTTCTGCAGAGGCAGGGCCAGAGCACATGATGCCCTGAGCGTGGGAATAACGCACCTCGTGCTTTTAAACTTCCTTATTTTTTCCTTCTAAGGTGAAATTCAGCATCCAAGACCTGGCATCTACCGTCACTACCTCTTACAGCCAGACCATCGATAGTAAGTGAACAGCCTCTTTTACTCTCAGCAAGGGAGAGGGGATGATGCACCTTGTAGTTCTTCCTACATGTGATGGGGAGCACTGAGCTGGGGTGACCCCCCGGCGGAGCAGGTCCGTGGCAAACAAAGCCTCGAGCTGCATGTTCGCTGCTGTGCCGTGCCTCTGAGGTGCCAAGGACCAGCGTTTGGCCTTGGACGATGGCTCAGCGGCTGCTCTTCACGCTGATGCCTCGTGCTCCAAGCCCTCCGCGTTCATCGCAGTGCACTTGCTGCCCCTCACGCGCCCCTCTGGTCCCCCACAGAGCTGGGGCCGTTCACCAACCTGCGGATCAACTTCACCGAGCTCCCCCACATCGCGCGTCAGGGCTACCACTCGCCCAGTTTTTTTTTGTCGGAGATGCGGGTGCTGGGGAGCTGCTTCTGCCACGGCCACGCTGACCGCTGTGCCCCTTCGGGAGCCCTGCACGCCGTGGTGAGCACGGGGGGGAAGCGGAAAGCCTGTGGTATCAGGCTCCTTGGGAGACCTTGGCTGGGGTGACAAGTGGGGGTTTGGAGGGGTCTTTCCCTGGGCCAGAGGCTGTAATCGGGGAAAAAGACGCCCCATTTTGCCTACAGCAATGGGGCGGTGGCTGTGCTACGGCAGCCCATGGTACCCCCCTTAAATCCCCTTTTTGTGCTGGGAGGAAGGCAGAGGGGCTTTGTAAGGAGTTATGAAAGCTCAGTGGCTGTGGGAAGTCATGCTCTGGGGGTCTTGGCTGGGTGCAGGACACACAGAAGGTTTCAGCAGGCTCCTTCATGGCCCAGGAGGCTTTGCCAGCAGCAGGTTGTTCGCTGCTGTGGGAGTCTCTTACCCTCAGCCTCACTTTTCCTGGAGTGTGATTGCCCTCGGGTGGGTGGTAGAGGTGAGGGGAGCTGCTGCCTGTCCTGGTGCTGCGGCGGTGCTGTCTGGGCGCGGGAGACGCATCTCTGCGCAGGGAACAGGGGCTGCGCGGGGGCAGGAGCAGGACAGATGTGTTCTGGAAAGCACCAGGAGCACGGATCTCTGAACCCAGCAGTATCCAGGGGGATAAAGCGCTGTCTCTGCAGCAGGTCCACGGGCAGTGCGTGTGTCAGCATCACACTGCCGGTCCCAACTGCGATCGCTGCGCCGCCCTCTACAACGACCGGCCGTGGGCACCAGCAGAGGACGACGATCCCCATGAGTGCCAGAGTACGCCGAGTACCTTTCCTCTCTTCTCTTCCTGAGGCCTTTCCTAAATCCTCCCCAGTCATGAGGGACAGGAGCAGGAGCGAGCTCTGGGACCTTTTGCCCGGACACCGTGGGGCTGGACGTTAACCCGACGTCTCTGCAGCAGGCACCGCGGCACGCTGGGCTTTGCTCTGTGGGCTGCGACTGGGTGATGCCCTGGGCTCACAGGCTGGGCCACGCTGTCCGGCTGGTGCCAGCTTAGTCTTGGGGTGGCTAGCGGGTGTCCCGGGATGGCTAGCAGGTGTCAAACGGTGGCTAGCGGGTGTCACCGTGTCACACAGGGGACTTGGGCACCCTCTAGTGCCAGAGCCACCGCTGCCAGAGGGGTTTGCACGGTTTCACTGCTAGTTGGGATGTGGATGTTTTATTGGGGATTTTTTAGGGTGCAACTGCAATGGTCACTCGGCCTCGTGCCGCTTTGACCCGGAGCTGTACCGTGCCAGTGGAGGGACGAGCGGGGGTGTCTGTGACGACTGCCAGCACAACACCGAAGGCAACAACTGCGAGCGCTGCAAAACCAACTATTTTCACAACCAGCACCAAGATCTTGCCCATCCTGAAGCCTGTTTGCGTGAGTGCTCAGTTTCCCCCCAGCCTCACCTTCACGGGCCCCCCCCGGCCCCTCTCAGCGTTGCTCTTTCTTGCCCGTTTCCAGCCTGTGAGTGCGACCCGGATGGCACTGTGCCCGGCTCCATCTGTGACCCGCTGACGGGGCGCTGTGTCTGCAAGGAGAACGTGCAGGGGGACCGCTGCCACCTCTGCAAGCCGGGCTTTGCCCAGCTGGCCAACGCCA
>NW_010243580.1:30968-31183 GCF_000690775.1 Eurypyga helias | reverse complement strand
TCACACCCCACCTCTGCACTCAGCATCCCCGGTGGCTCCGAAAGGGATGCAGCTCCCAGCCAGCTTTGATTTGGGGTTTCCAACCCAAAGCCCATTTTGCAAAGGCTTATAAACCTCCTTGCTCAGTTTCTGGCCTGTCTTGGGGATAAATTTGGCAAGAAGCACAGGGAAAGCGGAGTTGGGGGTACGTGTAGCGCTGTATCCCTTTTCCCAGC
>NW_010243580.1:30451-30803 GCF_000690775.1 Eurypyga helias | reverse complement strand
CTTCTCCGGCTGCTGAGTCCTGCCGCAGCAACTTGGATGGGCACCAGGGTGTTAGAGCAGGGTGCGGGTCCTTCATGCCAAGCTCAGGTACATGGAGAGGGAGAGGAGAGTGTGTCTTTGGGTGGCTGCAAGGTGTTTCCATGGACTTGGCTTTGTGGGAAGCCGGGCTGGTGCTCTGCTCCTGTTTTTAATACGGCAAAACCCTCCCTGTTTTCAGAATGCACCTGCAACGTGCTGGGAACGCGGCAGGACATGCCCTGCGACGACGAGACGGGGAAGTGCTTCTGCCTGCCCAACGTGGTGGGCAACGACTGCGACCAGTGCGCAGCCGAGCACTGGGAGATGGGGAGCG
>NW_010243580.1:28888-30406 GCF_000690775.1 Eurypyga helias | reverse complement strand
CCCACTGCAACCAGGTACTGCCCGTCCCACCCTCAGCAGCCTTGGGGCACGTTCAGCCGATTTCAGCAATACTTATTTTTCATTTCCCTGCCTTCTTTCACGCGTGCACCTGGCTCCCCGTATTCTCCTTTCCCAACTCTGCAGACGCTACTGTGTGGGGCTGACGGTGGTGGGGGTCGAGCTGCTTGGCTGGGGGTGCCACTGCCCATGGAGCCGTGTCCCTGCCGGGGACCGCTCAGAGAATCGAAACTGCCTGTCGGGTGGCTCCGTCATACCGTCCCACCCGTGGCAGCCTCCACCAGAGGGCTGTGCATTCCCTAGCATGCCCTGCTCTTACTTCCCTTCTTCCATTTCCTAGAAAGCACTATGATGGGCTATTCAGGAAAATGAAAGAAGGTGGTAATTATCGAGGCAAGGTTAAGCCATTTTAAAAGGCCTGATATTTAGCAAGGAAGCCCTAATAAGAGATCTTTATACAGGCGAGGCAAGTTAATTATCCTCATTTGTCAAGGAAAAGTGTGTGTGCCACTTCAGGCTCAGGAGACAACTAGGAAAATGAAATTTAAATGTAAATAAAACAACCCAACCCTTGACAGATTCTAAGAGCCAAAGATAGGTCCCAAACGAGCTCAGCGCAGGGAGGAGACCTGAGATGGCAAACCAGCTGCTTGTGGGTGATCCCTTTGTCTTTGAAACAAAGCTCAAACCTCTGCTTTGCAATGCTTGGGCTGTTTGGAGACTGCATCGCTGTGGCTGAGCTGCAGCCCGGCACATCCTGGGGCTCCGGGACTGGCTGTGTGCTGGCTTTAGGGCTCAAGGGCAATCGAGGGATGGTTTTCCCAGGAAAGTGCCCAAAGCTGGGTCTCCCAGCTCTATTTCTCTTTGCTCAGTTCACAGGACAGTGTTCATGCAGAGAAGGCTTCACAGGACGGACGTGCTCTGCTGTGCAGGAGCAGGTTTGCCCAGATAGGCACTACGGAGACGTCCGGGTAGGATGCACAGGTACGGAGCATCCATTTGGTTTTGGCTCAGTATTGCTTAGCACTGTGTAATCACAGGTTTTCTGGGAAAAGCACCTGGCCCATGGCCTGACATCAGCGTCTCCCACGCTATTTTGGAAAAGAAATTTCCTTTCTGGAGCAGCCTCCCAATCCATCCCATGTGCAGGGATCCAGTCCCCTCCCGGCAGCCTTGGGCGAGACTCTGGGCTGTGCCGGTCTGGCTGTGCAGGGTCAGGGCCTGGGTGAGTGGCCAGGCTTGAGGGCTTTGCCTGTGCCACCCTCTTCCCATGCTTCTTCCCAGATGCTGCAGGGGATGGCGGGTGGGGTTGGGCTTCAGATTGTGTTGGCATCCCAGTGTCTGATTTTATACATATATATGTGTATTTAAATTTATCTCTCCCTTGCCCTTTTGGTGGGCTTCACCCCTACACCTCTCCACCTTTCCATCCTGCAGAGTGTGACTGTGACTTCCAGGGCACGGAGGACGTGGGATGTGACAAAACCACAGGCCAGTGCC
>NW_010243580.1:28594-28838 GCF_000690775.1 Eurypyga helias | reverse complement strand
CCCCCGCTGCGACCAGTGCCAGCGAGGCCACTGCAGCACCTACCCCGGCTGCGAGCTGTGCCACCCCTGCTTCCGCGCCTATGACGGGGACATCCAGCGCCTGCGCCTGCGCCAGGCTGGCCTTAGCACCTCGGCCGCGCAGCTGCCCCCAGCGAGCGGAAGCGCCAGCTTCGGCCCCCGCCTCTTGCAAGCGGAGGGTGACGTGCTGCAGGCACAGGGCATCCTCAGCCCCTCCCCGGTGACG
>NW_010243580.1:22623-28581 GCF_000690775.1 Eurypyga helias | reverse complement strand
GCAACGCGCTAACTGCCATCAGGTGAGAGATGGGTGCTGCCAACGGGGTGCATCCCTTCGCTGGGAGGAGACACTGGGGCTTTTCCATGTGCTCATTCCACTTGTCACCCTGAGCCATTTGCATCTGTTCTGCCCTGTGTAACTGAAGCTCTTGCTCTGCTCACATGGTGATCAGGGGTGTAAGAGAGCAGCACTTCCACATGTGCTGGTCCTCTGCAAAATGCTGCAAAGGCAGGAGGCAGGTGCCCAGGCTCTGGGCGGTCAGCATTGTGTCTGGTCCCTGTGTGGACACGGCCCTGTGAGCTCTCTGCCATCTCTGCAAACCCATGAGACCACGGTGTGTCCCTGGCTGTCGGCTCTCCAGGCTCAGAAGTGCCTCTTTGCTGGATGCTGGTAGCATCCCAGCACCAGATCACCCTGCTCTCTGTCTGCAGGTGCTTTGCTCGCTACTTGAATTCACCTTATCTGCTTTTTCTCTTCCAGGGAGCAGGTCCAAGGTATAAATCCTGACCTTCGTTTTCAGGATGAGACTGCCTCTCTGTCGAGGGAGCTCGAAGCCCTCAACAGCAGCTTGCTTATGGCTAACAGCCAGTATCAGAGCAAGAAGACCCAGTTTGAAAACAGCCACAGCATGGATCTGTCAGGTACAGTGCTGCAGCTGCAATATCTCTTAATTTGCAGCCGTTAATTCACCTCAACGTGACTGTGCCTGGTGGTTTCCCACCGGCCGGGTGGATGAGATGGAGTTTTTAACCTGCTGCTAGCTTGGGAACAGCGAATGCATCTTTCCTCCCCGACGAGAGGGATGCTTTCCACCCAGACTCTGGTCTGTGACCCAGGATGTCATGCTCTCCGAGTTATTTGCTCCGGTGTTTTGGGGCTGGGTGGCTTGGTCCATGGGCACCACGTTCCCATCTCCCAGCCACCACCAGGTCTGCTGCCGGGGTGCAGCGGGAGTGGTGGGAAGGGGGGAGCCCTGCTGGGAATGTGTCACCAAACCCGGGAGGAAGCTGAGATAATGAAGGTTGTGCACAGATGGAAGGGATGGAGGGGTGGGAAAGAGAGGCAGGCACTTGGGAGAAGAGCTAATTAAGCCCTGTGATGATGCGGGTGTAGGCTGCCATTCCATCCCTGCTGCAGCGAATTCCCTCCAAGTGTCTCGTCTGCCCCCCCCTCGCTGTGCAGCTCAGCCGGGACGTGAGAGCTGCGGTGAGCGGCCGCTGCCTGGGCAGGTTCGCTCTGCACCTCACCATCCGAGCAGGGTTCGAGGCCGTGTCCTGACCGCTCTCCTTCCAGGCTGTGCTGGGGGGAATGGTGGGGCCGGCTTGGGAGCCAGGGAAGGGGTTCTGGGAGAGCCCTGCTTCGCCCAAGCCCTTCTGGGCTGCGCGGAGCCCAGCCCAGGATCAGCAAGTGCGTGTTGTCTTGCTTCAGTTTGCTTTCAGTCTTTTAGCCCCAAACCAGAGCTCAGTCCTTCACGGAAGGAAGCACGCTGAAGGAATGGCTGAAAAGCATTTGGAAATACAGGCTTTTTCTTTGTGCAGCAGTGACTAATCACTGGCTGTGCCCCCCTCCTCCCCCCACACATCCACTCCTGGGCTATAGCGGTGCCTTTGCTTAGGTAGCTGTGCTGCATTTATGAGTCACGGAGGCATTTGTGTCGTTTTTTCGGTTATATTCCTGCAGGAGCCTTCAAGACGATCAGATCTGCTTACCAGACATCCACCAATGCCAGCAGCCTCGTTGCTGGTGCCTCTGGGCTGCTGGCCGAGTCCCGGGAGAGCCGCAGGAGTGCCGCGAGGCTGGAGGGAGGCCTGGCGGGGTCCACCTCCAAGCTGCTGACCCTGAAGGGTGAGATGGCCTCAGCTCCCAACCTGACTCCTGTCATAAACCAGGTGAAGATACAAAGTGGTTTTCTGACTTCCCTGCTGGGCAGGTGGAGTTTTCCAGAGGGGCCTGTGGTGCTCAGGAGGCAGGAGTCCCACATCTTTCCCCAGACAGTCTGGCATGGCAGGACAAAGTCTCTGTCCGGAGAGGTTCCTAAATGGCATCCATGCAACCTGCTGCTTTGGGACATCAGTGGAGAATTGCCTGAGCATCCCTGGCCTGGGGATCTCCGATACCAAAGCGTTGCCCACCACCCCCTCCCAAGCACGCACATTTTCCTCCAAGGACTCTCATGTGTCAGTTCTTGTATCTCAAAAACGCACTTAATTTCTGGATGAGGTTTCTTTTGTTTTTCCCTCGCTGCTTTTGTTATCGCCATGGAGATCCATTTTGGTGTCTCCTAATGCACGGTTGCTGTGGAGACCACCAGCTTTCCCTCTCTGCTTTTCAAGGCACCAACATGTTCCCAAGCGACCAGCCTGGGCTGGTGCTTGCGCTGGCTCTGGGTTTGCATGTGCCCTTGCTGCACTGCGCTCGTTGGTGGGTGCTAGCTCTAGAAGATGTCGTGCAATCAAAATCACTGATGTCCAGGCAGGAGGGCAGGGTCCTCTCATTCCATTCTCCTTCCCAAAGCAAACTGCATGGGTTTGGCATGGCTCCCCTGCCACGAGGGCAAGAGTTTGCTCAGAGTAAGCATGATGTTTGCAGATGCGCTCCTTGTTACTCTTTGTGAGCTGCTGGGGTTTAGCTGCTGCTTCGCTCCCGTTTGTGCTCTTGGGGTGGTGAGGAGATGCAGACCTTGCGTTGCTGTCTCAGTCGTGGGTGTTCAGTGCTGCCGCACATGTAGGTAGCTCTGGCTGCCCATCTCCGACACACTCAGTCTCCAGTCGTTTGGGCTGTGCCACTGGCATCGCCGTCAGCTCTGTTGGGAGGGCTGGCTCCATCCCTGCTCCCGTGTGGAGCCCTGCACAGCCAGTTCCCCAGCTGCCTTGGTGAGGGTTGCTGGAAACCGTGGCCCCTGTGATGTGATTTCCCTCCCCGAGGGCACTGAGGTCTTGCCAGTGAGGCCAGTACCCACTGTCCCACCACTCTCTCCCTCTCCAGATCTGCGGGGGCTTCCGAGTGGAGACGTGCACACCCGCCCGGTGTGAGGGACTACGCTGCCCGAGAGACAACAGCACGGCCTGCAGGGCTGGCCTCTCCTGCCAGGGCATCTTCCCACTGTCCAGCGGGGCCCTCGCCATGGCCAGGGAAGCCGGCGGGCAGCTTCGCAGCCTGAGCACCCGGCTCCGGGAGACGGCACAGCTGGTGAGTGCGGATGTCCTGCAGCAGAGCCTGGGGGGGCAGTGGTGATAAAATACCCGCTCTCAAGCTCTGCTTGAGACTTGATCTTTTGGACAGTTGCAGAAACTTGGGAATTGTTGAGTGGGAGACTTCCTGTGGCGTGCGTAGGTCCTGCTGCCCCGGCAGAGGAGCCGCAGAGCTGAAGGCATGCAAGTGCTTCTGAAAATGTCACAAGGAACCCTGTCCTCCTCCTGGATTGGGATTAGTATGGTGGAAGGGATGGGATGTGGGAACCACTCAGAATTGCAGGTCCATCTGCTCTAACATGTGACTGATAGTGTGTGTGAGTGCTGTTGCACTCTTTTCCTACAGCTTCTCAGGTGCCTGCAAAGATAAAGTGAGTTTTCAAACTCACTCAAAATCCATTTCAAAGGTGTTTTAAAAAGCTAAACTGTACCATCCCTCTTTGAGAGCTTCCTTTGCAAATCCAACCCTCAATCTTTAACAGTCCTGTAAAACAGTGGCATATTAAAAATGGGAATAGCATAATTTCAAGGTGCCTTGCCCAGTTCACTCAGAGTTGAGGGTTGCTGGAACTCCAGGTCACGAAGAAATGGCTCCATCAGGATGTCGTCGTTTGCAGATTAAAACGACAGAGCTGTCTGCAAATCAGATTCAGAGCAATACGCGGCGGCTCGTGGACCAGATGAGCGTTACAAGGACCCAGATAGAAGGAGATGTCCGGCGCATCCAGCAGTTCATCCAGCAAGTCCGAAACTTCTTGTCAGGTAGCATTCTGCAAGCTGAAAAGCGTGCGTGTGTAGGTTGGTTTGTGCACAGAACAAACCACTTCTCACGGTGATGTTGTGTGTGAGGGTGCAGCACGAGGCAGGCAGCTGAGCAGCTCACCCCAGTTAAGCTCTCGGATGTCCGCTTTATCCGTACGTGGGTAGTTACGTAGCAAAGGTAAAGCGTGTTCTCTGGGCAGCAAGGCAGACTGGGGTGGTGCTTTCTGAAAAGTGGAGGAGATGTTTCAGCAGTACCAAAGTCCGTGATTTCGTCAGGAGTCGTGGTTTGGCCAGGTGACTTGCTCAGGCTTGACTGTGCTGTTCAGATCCACCCAAATTAATCCTGGCTGGGTTATCTGTGTTGGCTTCCCTGGGATGTCACTATGGCAGACCCTGCCTGCTTCCTTCTGGGGATGTTTGGGGACTGTCTGTGGGGTCCATGGGGCAGGAGGTACCTCACAGCCTTGATCTGTGCACAGGGTTTCATGGAGAGGCCTCCCCCCCCGAATCGCAGAATGGTTTGTTTGGGTGGGAAGGGACCTTAAAGCCCACCCAGTCCCACCCCCTGCCATGGGCAGGGACACCTTCCACTAGACCAGGTTGCTCCAAGCCTCATCCAGCCTGGCCTTGGACACTCCCAGGGATGGGGCATCGACAGCTTCTCTGGGCAACGTGTCCCAGGGCCTCCCCACACTCTCCAGGAAGAATTCCTTCCTGATGTCCCATCTCAATCTCCTTCTTTCCGTTTAAACCCGTTACCCCTTGTCCTGTCACTATACAGGCCCTTGTAAAAAGCCCCCCCCAGCTTTCTTGTAGCCCCCCCAGGCACTGGAAGGGGCTCTAAGGTCTCCCCAGAGCCTTCCCTTCTCCAGGCTGAACACCCCAACTCTCCCAGCCTGTCCCCATGGCAGAGGGGCTCCAGCCCTCGGAGCATCTCCGTGGCCTCCTCTGGACTCGCTCCAACCCGTCTATATCCTTCTGATGCTGCGGGCCCCAGAGCTGGGCACAGCACTCCAGCTCTCTAATACCATCTCTAAACCAATGAACTGAATTAACGTGAGGGAAAGCTGTGGAGGAGACATCTTTTTGTCTGCAGCACAGACAGCAGCTTGCTCTTGTCCTGCTCTCTGTGCCGTCTCGGGGGCTCGAGGACAGATGCATCCCTGCGGATGAGGCTCTCTGAGGATTTGCTGTTGGCATTGACCCAATGCAGAAGTTTACTGGCAACACTCACTGACCCCAGAGATAAACAGATAGATCTTCTCTGGTGCAGGCTATTAATCAGAGGAGAATTCCTCATTGTCCCATAAACCAACGGGATGACTTATTGTTTGCAGACAGATTGTAATAACATAATGAGCCTCATGAGCATTAGCTGAATAAGAAAATCAGGTCACTTGGTGCTGCCTGGTGTTAATGATGAGTGAAGATATTTCTGAGCTAATCGCTGGGCTAATGTCCCTTGGGCTTTGCCTGCCTCTGATTCCTCAGTTTTATTACCTTTTGTTTGTGAAATAAGAAAAAGCTGGACTGGAAACACAACCTCACCTGGTCCAAGAGGCTCATCTGGCCCTGCTGTGGCTCGGCCATGGTGTTCTCGTCACCAAATAAAGCTATCTTTCCTGAAAGTTTTGCTGATGTGTGTAAGAGGCACATTAAATTGAAGGAGGGTAATTCCAGCTGTCTGAAATGAAGAGACTGTGTGCGTGAGAGCATGCGTGGCTGGATGCCTGCCCTCATCATCCTCCCTTGCATGTGCGCTCCCGCCTTTCCCCTCTCCCATTTCTGACATCGTCTGTTTGCTCTGTAGACAAGGACGTGGACCCTGCCACAATCCAGGAAATCAGCGAGTCTGTTCTCTCCCTGCGTCTGCCCACGGATGCTGCTGCAGTCCTGAGAAAAATGACCGAGATCCAAAATTTGGCGACTAAGCTGCAGTGCCCGGAGAGCATACTTGCCCAGACGGCTGAGGACATCGCAAAAGCCAAGCAGCTTCAGCAGG
>NW_010243580.1:11253-22592 GCF_000690775.1 Eurypyga helias | reverse complement strand
AGCCAGGTCGGTTGGGGTTCAAGGGCTTTCGGCAGCTGGAGTGAGCGGTGGGGGGTCTCAGTTGGGTTGAAATCTCACTTCATATTGCACAACGTGAAGTCTTAGCCCAGGATCTTCTATGTCCGTGCAGTGCATAAAAGAACGAGTCTGCAACCTCTGCTGACACCCCCTTGGTGCCCCAGGACAAATAAGAAATCTGGGTGCCAAGAACAGACCTCGTTATAGATATTAGACCAAGAAGACCAAGTAGTCCAAGTAATTAGACCAAGTAATGGAGGCTTTTCTCTGTCCCTTGAATCCCTGTGATGGGAGATGACAGGGCTGCCCTGGTATTACGTGATATTGGTGACCTACATCCTAATTGCACAAGAGAGCATGAGGAGATTAAATGGGCTGTTTGTTTTCTGGGTGAAAGTTGGGAGGATTATCCCATGGTCCCCTAAAAAGTAATTACAGAGTGTCCTTGCAAATTTAGAGCATCTACTTGGTCACATGTTGACTTGCAGCAACAGCCCAGCGAGAAGGTTAGCGGGATAAGCATGTAAACTCCTTGACAGCGTCTGACACCTGCTTAACCTGCGGGGAGCGATGAGAGCAGGGAGCCTGGCTGTCCACGGGGAGCTCTGCCACCCGACTGAACAGTCCCGCTGCGAGCAGAAATGTATTCATTGAAACCGGTTCAGTGGTTATTGCTTTCCCTTCAACACTTTTTCTTGCACTACTTACAAAATAGATGTTTACAAGTAGTTTAAAGGAAGGGTTTTCTCTCCTCATCTCAGTTTGTCTCCTCTGCTTGGGGGTATGAAAAGGAAGTAACTCTTCTCTCAAAAGGAAACCTGATTGTCCAGATGTGGGGGTTTGTGGCTTTTGGAGGAGGGAGAATGCAGCCTTCTCAGTAACAATCCTGTCTTGCTTCTCAAGCTTCCTTATTTAGCGTCTGCAACCTTGAGTTCCAACCCAGACAATTATCTACACTCACTCCTGGCTGTTTCCCACACTTCCCTAGGAACCGGGCGAATGCTGTGGAGAGCAACATGGATGAAGTGGTTGGGAACCTGCGACGAGCAAACACGGTGCTCCTGGAGGCCCAGGGTGCTATCAGGGGCTCTGGCTCTTCCCTCCGGTTCATCCAGGAGCGCGTTGATGAAGTAAGTGATGCGCAGTGGGAAAAAGCATTAGGAGTAGGGTTTGGATGTGGTTTCCTTCCTCATGTGGAACACTCCGCTTTTAGATCGAGGCTGTTCTCGGCCCAGCCGAGAAGAACGTGAAGTCCATCACGGGCCAGCTGGACAGGCTGATGAAGAGGCTGTCACAGTATGGCCCGGACCCGCCTGCGGGCCACCGACACGCAGCAGACGGCCAGGGAGGCGGGCGAGCAGGCTGGGAGCGCGCAGCAGGTACCCGGCTCCGGCACGTCGCGGTCACAGCCGTGCTCAGCTTCCCTGCTGTCAGCAGACAGCAAAGCCAGCTGTGTCCTTGGCATGTTCTTGGATGAGACGAGGAGGCTTTCCTGTTCAGGCCACGGCTTGTGCACTGTCCTGTTGCTTCTTATTAACCTGATGCAGTATCCCATTACTGAATTTTTCCAGCATATTTCTCAATTCTGATGCTTTTTGCTGGAAAGTTACCTCTGCTGCATCTCTGGCTTAGGTGGAGCAGCCCGTGCAGCTGTCAGTCAGCATCTTTGTGAGGGCATCACAAACTGTTATCGTTTGCATAATAACATTGTGGCAGAGCTCTAGTGCAGCATCCATTTAATATTTAAAAGCATAGAATTGCAGACTGGTTTAGGTGGGAAGGGATCCTAAAGCCCACCCAGTCCCACCCCCTGCCATGGGCAGGGATACCTTCCACTAGACCAGGTTGCTCCAGGCCTCATCCAGCCTGGCCTTGGACACTCCCAGGGATGGGGCATCCACCGCTTCTCTGGGCAACCTGTCCCAGTGCTCCCCACCCTCCGCGGGAAGAATTCCTTCCTGATATCTCATCTAAATCTACCCTTCAACACTGGAAAATCCCCTTCCCCTCAGCCTATTTGCTCGATCCTACCTGCACTGCTCATTTGCTTTTTACAGGCTTTCCAACAAGTGAAACAAATGTACGCTGAGCTGAAGGGAAGGATGGAGCAGAGCCCGGCCTTGGGCGAGCAGGGCAGCAGGGTGCGAAGCATAGACCTGGAGGCACAGGCTCTGTTTGAGGAAACTCTGGACATGATGCTCAGGATGGAAAGTAAGGCTCTGTGAACTCAAAAGGGCTTTTGACTCCCTGTGGGGAGGGGGAGAGAAATTACGAGGAAGACAACATACTTTTGGCAGTGAGGTGGTGCAGAGCTGGGCTGCATCTGCTGGTGCTGTGCCAGTAAATTTAGGCTTTGCAAGGGTGCGTGGGTGGCCGTGGAAGGGACGCCCTGCCTGCAATACTGATGTAGCCCCGTTCTCCTCCACACCCTCGCTTCCATTCAAAAGTCACGGCTTTGGAACAATCGTGTTGGGGTTTTGAGGAAAAATGGGGGAATGCAGGAGGAGGAAGAGATGTGTGTTTTTCTTGCCCTACCAGAGCTGTGCAGGGGGAGGTGGAGCTCAGCCCAGCCTGCTGGGGAGGGTAATGGTCATGATACCTTCCTCCTGTCCCATCACCTTTTTCTGC
Organism: Eurypyga helias; assembly: GCF_000690775.1. Taxonomy (NCBI): domain Eukaryota; kingdom Metazoa; phylum Chordata; class Aves; order Eurypygiformes; family Eurypygidae; genus Eurypyga; species Eurypyga helias. Next base: position 19,946 of record NW_010243580.1, on the reverse strand, counting down.
CCTCTCTCCTCAGCTTTAGAGTCAGAAATCCAGGAAAGAAACAAGGCTTTGATGTCCAAATCTGCCAGGCTGTCAGGCCTGGAGGAGTGGGTGGGAAAGATCCGAGAGGCCATCAACAAGCAAGTTGCCTACTACGAGAGCTGCTCCTGAGTGAGCTGCTCCATTGGAATTGCCTTCCTCCTCTGTGGACACTGATTTGTGTATTTATTCCTGCCTTCTGGCTGGAGTTCTCCTGTGCCTCCCATCACTGTTTTTAGCAAGTTGAGCTTCCGCAGCTCTGGAACATAGCCACACTGAGCCAAAGGAGCAAGCCCCTGGAGAGGGCTAGTGCTGGTTGGACTGGCTGAAGCTGCCCGGTGCTTGGAGGAGAAAGGGGGAGAGACATCAGTCTCCCGTTGCAAATAAAAATATCCCCAGAGCTGCTATTTCCAGAGGGGTTTGTAAACCAAGACATTCTTTTTCATGTTTTAGCCAATTCAGGCTGTTTTAGTTGAATTTCACTGTTCAAATTAAAACCCTCATGCAGGGACTTCAAAAACTTTATCTACGCTGCAGTTAATCCTTAAAACTTGCCATGGCTTCATCACTTTCCTCCCAGATCCTTCTTCTGAGAACCAGGTCACAGAAATGGAGAATTTTATCTCCATCATATCTGTACAGCATACCTATTTCTATGCAAACAGGAGAAATGTGGTCTCGGTACTCGAGTCAAATGTCTTGTTTGACTTTCTGCCACAAGCTGCTCATGTGCCGTGCAACGCTTTGCCGGGAAAATGCCGGGGGAGCAGGTCTGCCAGTGCATGGGGGGTGCTTTGGAAGGACTTAGTAGACCGTTTCCACACCAAATTTCTATGAATAACCAACAGGCGCTTTACAAAACAAACCCCAGCTTTATTAAGCAAGTATTTATTGTGCAGTTACAGACTTGGAAGCAGGGAATTTAGACCTTGCTGTGATTATTACCAGACACATGAAGGTCGCTAGCAGGTTGCCTCTCCTCTCGTAGCTGAAGGGAGAACTGCGTAGCCTGGGCAGCTGGTTGATGCTGAACTTCAGAGTGCTGAAGCCTGGGACTATAAATCCAGGGAGTGGGTAGGATGCAGATTGTAAAAACAACAGAGATGCCACTGCGTAAAACTCTGCATGGCTTTGGTTTATAAGACTTATGTTGTGCAGTGCACTTTGTATGCATTGGACAACTAAACAGTGTACAGAAAACAAAAGCTTATAGCATTGAGCGGTGCCGTATGGATAATATACACTGAATATGCTAGCAGTAGCCTCAGGCTTCCCCTTGCTAAAGCACCTTGTCCCAGCATTAATGATCCAGAAACACCCCGAGGTCACTACACTGATGGATTCCTGGGACTAAGGTGCCACTGGTCACCAGTCAGTCGCTGCTCTCCGAGACACTGCTGCCGCCTGCTCCCGGCGGGAACACAGCCTCCTTTCTTGCTTGCACTGTTGATGTCTGGCTTTGAAGTGCAGAAAAGAGTAAAACAGCCCTTCTGTTTCTGCAGGAGAGAGAATTGAAGCTGAGGATTGAACTTTGTTTCACTAGACTGCTACCTTCAAATCCTGCTCTGTGAATAAGCAGTAGCAGGGGGACAGGAACAGCTTAGATCCCTTTGTTTGCCTTCGTTATAAAGGGTTATTCCATGACTGATTATTGGAATGGGCCTTTTTGGAGCCTACAGTAGATCTTACTTGTATTTGTCTCTTCTATTGATCCTTTGCATATGACAGTTCTGTTCATACAACCTCATCAGTGTCATAAAAGCTGGCAAGGACGTAGCTCACTTTATGGAGCTTCTGTGGAGAGCTATGCTGGCATATGCCCACCTTTGAGGAACATTTTTTTATGGATGATCTAATAGCAATACTTCCTGCTGCTCATATACAATGCGGTGCAAAAGATAACAATTCTGCTAGCCTGAGATTAATCCAAGCTGTGGTCAAACAGGATGAAACTTCCATGATTGTATTCTACTCACCTACAAACCCAGCATCTCCATGCTCTGCTCTCTGGTAACAAAGCAACTTCAACTGACCTGCCCAGGCTGAATCTGGGAAAGGGAATGGCCCTTCGGGCTGTGGAGATGTCCTGGCTGTGCTTGGCCATGGACCAGCAGCCCATTGTCAGCCTGTTGTTTGTGGTCACAGCTGAGACCCAGCTGAACAGCCCTAATCCCAGCTGATGAAGCTGTTTGGTCCCGTGTGATTCCTAGTGAGTAGCTTTGAATGATGTAGTGTTTGATATGAAAGGCCTGTGCTTGGCTTCCTTTCACATGGTCCTCGGGCAGCCCTGTCGTAACATAAAAGCTGGATTGAGAGTCACTGGGCTGGCCTTAATGGAAGCTGAAAGATCATTTCTTCCTTAAAAGATGGTTTAGTCAAGACTTTTTCTGTTGCAAATAACCTGTGAGTTAATTTCTTCCGTGTACAACCAGTTTGCTATTGGTGCCTTTCCCTCTTCCATGCCATAATGGGATTAATTAAAAGCAGGAGGTGGTGGGGTTGCAGAGCACTTACCGCTGGCAATGTGAGGAGCAGGGTGGCTGCCTCCTCATCACATGATCAAACAAACTCCAGTTTGCCCAGTGCCACAGTGAGAAGAGTGTTTACTGGTTTTCATCGGAACAAGAACTTCTGATTTGAAATGGCTGGTTGGAAATGGAAGAATTGGAAGGGAAAGAAGAGAAAAGAGAAACAGAAATATTTATGGTCATTCTGCAGGTGAACTGAAATCGTGCTTTCTGTATAAAGAGCAGCAGCTGCTGAAAGCAAAGCCAGGCTGGGTGTGAGGCAACGCTGCAGCCAGGGCAGGGTTCAGCCACGCAGCCCCGGCTGGGTAAGTGCTCCCAGCACCTTTAGCTATGGGCAGTTTTGGTTGCTGGAGAGCAAATGCGCTCCAGCTGATGGAGTGTGGCAGCAGAGCCTTGTGCTTTCCGCTCGGGCTTTGCCACGCAGCCTGGGCACTGTGCCTCACCCGATGCTCGTACAAGCACGGAAGGCACTCGGCTGGGCACTGTGCTCCAGCCAGTCAAAACGTTTGTGTCTGTCCTTATTCCTCCCTCCTTTCTACCTCCACCTGGGGCTGGCAATGCATGTGCCAGGCAACTCCTTCTGGAGATGCTTATTCCCATGCACTTTGTTGGAAGTTATGGCTAACAACTTGGATACCTACTGAGATTTTGCAGATTTTTTAAGGAGCACGGTCTCGGAGCAGAAGGACGCCTTTGTTTTCTCGTGCCCCACGCAGGCTGGGCTGCAGCCACAAGAAGTTCTTGTTGGCGGGCTATAGTTATCTGGCAGGACCAGGCTGCTGCCCACGTGCAGCGGTCCGTTCTCCGAGTGGCTTTGCAGCTTTTCCTCTCTCATTCCTCTGTCATGCTCCAGCTGAGTGGGAAGGTTTGGACAGCCCTGCGTGGGGACCAGAGGGAGTGACGTGTCCTTGTCTTCGTTTGGCGTTGCTGGCCGGCTGGCCACCATGGGTGTGTTGGGTCTGGAGGCCTCCGAGACTTGTATCATGGGGAGGGTGCTGTCAGCTGCTGCGTGACCGTTCATGTGGAGCTTCTTCATGTGGTGCACCACGGCCGCGGCGTTGAAGGCTTGCTGGGGAAGAAGAACACAGAAACCCCACAGTGAGCCCCGGGGGATGCCAGGGTAGGTGGGTGCTGTGGAACGAACGGGCCGTCCCCCCGGGGCGGGCAGCGTTGCACTGGGTAGCGCTGACTGCACGGTGTGTGGGAAGGGGGATGTGCTCGTTCCTGGCACAAACCCAGCGGTTTCCATTGAGTGCTGACTGCGGATGCTTTTGAAGATTACAACCACTTGTGCATGAGGAGATCAGGGGGAACAGCTGTAAATGAACTCGCAGTGTGAAATGGAGCCGAATTGTGAATGTACATATTTAAAATGCTATTGTACACCTTCATTCCTCTCTCCACCTAAATTCCCACAAAAGCTCATGCTCTAAATGAAGTACTGATTTGTCTTCAAGGCTGAAAGGCAGAAAAGCGGGATTGAGCTCACAAAAAGATCTGCTGACGGAGCACCAATTCCACTCCTCTGGTATACAGACAATAATCCTCTCCTCCTCCCCTTCACTGTGTTGGTGAGGGCACCACAGCGCCCTGTTTGCGGTATATCTACCCGTACGCGTTGCAGCAGGTCAAAACGTACTATAAACAGTAACTGCATGCAATTTGGAGGCAGCCTTTGGAGGATCTTGGCGTTCGGGTGCTTCCCTACGCAGCCGAAGCCTCGCTAATGGCAGCAACTGGCGTTTGTTAGCGAAATGGCTCTGGGCTCCCACCAGCAACCGACTTACCCTCCATTTGCTCTTTGCAAAGTTTTTCTGAATCTGAGCGCTGACAGATGGGTATATGTCACGGTGAAGGGCTGTATTTCCATTAATCCTGCAGATGGGGAGAGAAGAAAATGGGCTCGTAGGCAGATGGCATTTGTAAGGCATTCCACATTCTGGAGGCAACTGACTGCTTTGTACGTTCAATCAGCAATAATTAAACCCAAAGGAAAAACAGCAACAAAATGTAACACAAACACACACTTCAAAGCTTGGAAAAGCTCAGGGTGGGATTTCTTCTTTCCCTCTGTTTATGGAGGCAAATACGCACAAATTGCATCTTCAATTATTCATCGTTTTCTTTCTTTGCACACAAAAAAGAAACACCCAGGGCTGCGCGGAGGCAGGCGGTGACGTTAATAGCGGGGGCTGGGAGACACCCCTGTTCTCGGCTACCACCGAGCACGTGGAGCAAATGTGGATGCTGGCAAATCCCCGTGGCCTCCCGTTACTGCTGGGACCCCGGTCTGCTCACCATGGGTGCCGCAGGGCTTGTTCACAGGTAAACCTGGTGTTCGGGTTCTTCTCCAGTAGATGTCGGATGAAATCCTTGGCTGTTTGGGAGGGGAGGAGAGGCAGAGAGAAAAGGTTATTTTCTCCTTGTTCCAACACCTGATCCTAATAGGATATGGCAAACACTAGTGGATAAACATCGCAGAGGCCGGCCCCAGGAAGGAGGTGTTCGTGCCGCTTCATGACTCCATTAAGGGGAGACGTTTGTAGCGAAGGGCTCTGCGTGAGTGTTAACTGGGGATGGACCAGACTTCACGCTTAGAATACGTGAACTTGAGTTGAATTATTCAGCTAAAAAATAACTCTAAAAACCATAAGAAAGCGCAAACTGAGCAGATTTCTAAGTTGCCCTAAACAGCACTTACATCGCTCCCATTTTTTTTTCTTTCTTTGCAAGGAGGATTGCAGGGTCTGTTGCTAAGACCTGACAAACCGCGTGCTAGTTCTGTTTGTGTGTATAAAAGGTGTCCAAAATATGCTGCCAAGATGCTGGCTTCAGTAAACTCTGCAGGTGAGCTCCATAAGCAGGTTAGTCTGGTGGAAGGGGCAGTGGTGGCTGATGCGGCTCACTGTGGTGCTGTAAGGAAACGTGACCTGATGGGAAGAAATCCAAAAGGGAAAGGAAAAAAGAAGGGGAAAAAAACCCCAAAAACCTCCAAACCACTAAGAAAAACAAGGTGAAAAAACCTGGAGTTCCACTGCTTCCCAGGAAAACCTAACCCCACTCTGAGCTCACTAATCATTTGCAAAAATTGGGGTTAGGTTAACAGAGACTTCAGCCGGGGACGCTGCGTTACAGGCAGGATGCAGAGTACCCAGACTGCCGGGGCAGCTTGGCTCTGGCATCATCAGCCCTGCTCCTGCTGTGCTGGGAGCCTCTGCAAGCGGTTCCCCTGTCTGGGGGTTTGCTGCTCTGCGAGCGACTCGGTTCACAGCTCCATCCTTTCCCAACCCCACCGAGGAAGCAAAAGGCATTCAGGGTGCTGGGGGTGCGGGGGGCTCGGCTGGCCCATGGGTCGCAGGGCTCTGGGCTGTAGCTGTGGGAGGGAGCACAGTGCTTCCCAGCACTGGAGCTTTACCTGATTCAGAGATATCATCCCAAAATGGAGACTCAAACTCATAGTAGCCTTCCTTAATTTTTTCAAACAGTTTGGACTCGGTCTCTTCATAGAAAGGGGGATACCCGCAGAGCCTGGAACAGAGCAGAAAGCCAGCTGGCCGTCAGCACCACCAGCCACCCCTGCACAGGCTCCCCCGCAGCCCGGCCAGGCTGGGCACGCGAGGGCAAGAGAAGCGAGTGAGCAGCAGAGGCGGCTGCTCCATCCACCCATCTGTCCCTCCCGTCTAAGTGTGTCGGTAAAGCTGCCGAAAAGAGTTAACAGCTTAACTGCAGCAGTGAAAGGACAAAGCCACAGCTGGTACATAGCTGCATGGTGTGGGAGGAAACGAAACAAAAAGTACAGAGGAAGATGGAATGGTATTTGTAGGCAACTGAAAAAAAAACAAAGCATAGGATGAAGCACATAATAGAGAAAATGTGGTTCTTTTCATCTCCGCTCCAGTATTTGATTACCCGCATCCCTTTCACTTCTATGGTCCAGTGGATCTGTGCAAAGGAAGAATACACTGCTGCTGTGTTTCCCGCAGCAAAATGGGAGGTCCAGTATCGCCTCCGCTTTCAGTGCCGCTCTGCAGAGGTGGAGGAAGCCGCGGAGAAATTGGGAAACTCATGGAAAAATAAGTGGGATGTTGTTTGCTCTTACTCACAGGATGTAGGTGATGACTCCAATGGACCAGCAGTCTACGGCTTTGCTGTATGGCTTCTGGGCGAGGACTTCGGGAGCTGCAGAACAGCAAACCCAAAGGAAAATTCTAAGCAATGGTGAATTATCCAATACTGGGAAAAGAAGTTTCTTGTACACTCGGCTGCTGAGATGCCAGTGCAGAGAATCAGCCAGTAACAGCCCCATTTACCAGTTGGATTGGTGCGTGCTTTTTGTACCTATGTTATGCTTTTGAATAGAAAGAATCACTGGCAATTTCTGCCTGCATCCTGAGGGTTTAACCAGTAAGCTGTGGATCAAGCCAATGCAGTCTGGTGGACATTAAACAAAATCCCATTGTGTTAAAAACATTGCTCTTAAAATTATCCCTTTCTTTGCGTTTTTAAACACACTGGGAATTTGCAGTCTCTACGCTTAGCTATAATCCAGTCTCTATGAGGTCCACGCAGTACATCTGTGTGTAGCATGTTGTTAACATAATTATGCATTTTTTTTCCTTTCTGCTAGGCAATGCACAACCTTTTTTCCAGGCAGTCCACCAGCCCCTTCCTGATCCTTGGCTTACCAACATATCCTGGAGTCCCACAGGCGGTAGACATGATGCCATTCTGCTCCATTTTAGACAAGCCAAAGTCTGTGATCATGATTTTGGAGTTCTCTTCAGGAGTAAGGTAAAGAAGGTTTTCAGGCTGTGAACACAGAGTAGTTAGAGGTTGAAATTTGGGGGAGAAAAAGGGAAAGGAACAATAGAAAGCCATGGGCAGAGCAGGAAAAGCCTGCAGGGCAGGTCTCACCTTCAAGTCACGGTGAACTATTCCATTTTCGTGGAGGTACTTCACTGCTGTCAGGACCTGGTGGATCACTACACTCGCGTCTTTCTCAGTGTAAACTCCCCGTTCCAAAATCCGATCAAATAGCTCTCCCCCCGATACCCTGTGGGTAGTTCAGAAGGAAAAAGACTGAAAGGAAAATGCAATAAGGCTAATCATGCTTTCACATCCAAGGCAAGATAACTCTCTGGTCCTTTTCCAACTCTGGCTACAGCAGAACTGTTCCTTGGGCAGCACTTTTTGTGAGGCTGAGAGGCTGATGGGTGCTCCTGAGTGCAATATCGGGGTGCCAGTAAGCACTGCTGGTAACCCTAGGGAATTTGGGTATGGTCACGATGCAACTCCCTCAGGTCTGAGCTGCGGGTGTCCAGCACCTCGGCAGGACTGCCTCCAGGCTCTGCCACACATTGGATAAAAGTTTTTGTGTGATTGCTTCCTTTTAGCTAAATCTGTAAGTTAGCAGGAGCAGGCGGGTGCTCAGAGCTGATGCCCACAGCGAGCTGCTTTCTCTGCAGCTGACGTGTTGCCCGTTTTCATTTCCAGAAACCCTGCATGGCACAGCTTTAATTAGAAATACTTCTGTCTCTGCCCTGCTAAACTGCGATGAATTAATTTGCATAAATAGATCCTAATCTTGGTTTAGGGACTTGCCACTAAAATGGGCATGGGCCAAGGCAGCATGAGAAGTGTCTGGCTTTGTTCACGTGGCTCTCGCCTCGTTAGTGAGGGGCGTTGGAATGATTCCTCTGCAGGCAACTTCTCCATGGGAGGGACTCCAGTGTAGGTGCTGAAATACGGTGCATCACCATGGTCCTGCCACTCTTCTACCTCTGTGCCCACAAAGAACTGGCTCTGCTGATACTTACAGCTGCATCACCAGGTAGAAGTGAGTTGTGCTCTCATAAATGTCTTCTAAAGTCACAATGTTTTCGTGCTTTATTCTGCAAAGATAAACGCGGGTCAGAAACAAACCTGGCAGGGACATTTCAAGTGGAAAACCCAACAGCCATCTCGCTTTAATCAGCAGTGAAAGTTCACTGGGCTGTTGTGTGGCTGATCTCCCTTGCCCAGTGCAGCAGAGGGTTGTTGTTGCCGCTGCAAACGCCCTTCTGAGCCACAGGCACCAACAGCCAAGGAGTAGACCCCGCGTTTTTAAGCAGCTCCTGTGCCACATCAGGTGTGTCGCTTGGGCTGCCA
>NW_010243580.1:8997-11238 GCF_000690775.1 Eurypyga helias | reverse complement strand
CCCGCCGTTCTGCTCTGCTCCAGCAGTCTCCTTCCACAGCTCTGGCACCATAAGGCTCTTGGCGTCACAAGTCCAGCCAAGGAATGAGAGAAGAGACTCTGCTAATCTGCTAATGCATAGTAATATTTATATATTCCTTAAAAAATAAGTTATTTCTTTATATTATCCCTACTGTCAAGCCACACATGTTAGGAAAGGACACTTGCTCTGCTTCACATTACTCACTTTTTCAACACTGCTATTTCATTCTCCAAGCTGCTATCCCGTGTGAGAGGAGACTTCTTGATGCATTTCAGAGCAAAGAGCTTGCCAGTGCTTCTTTGCTTCACTAGGAAAACTTCTGAAAACGCACCTCTGCAGAGAGGAGAAGAAGTCGTGTTTCAGCAGCTGCTGAGTGTAAAGCTAGAACTGTGTCTCCAGCAGCCCCAGACTTAGGATATTCAAGCAAGATTATGCAACGTGTAAGAAAAACCCCACTGTTTTCTCTGTTTGTGGAGAAAGATTATTTTTGCAGAGTTCACCATGAAGCTGTGTTGAGGTAGTGGACAAAAAATTCCCGTAGTGGAATTAAACCACATTCTTCAGGACCATCTGTAAAGACAGTCAGGTGTTCTACCCCTGCGTGTGCCAGGCTGGGGGTGCTCAGCCCTGCCAGGTTCAGTGCACACCTCCGGGGAGGCAGCAAACACGGTTCCCAGCCTGTGCCCTGGGTGGGTGCGGGAGGTGGGTGCCTGTCAAGGAACCTGTGCACTTGAATCCATGCGGACCCCAGTCCCGGGATTTTCCTGGGCTACGTGCAAGCCCAGCCGGGGGGCTGTATTTATAACCATCTCGCTAATGGGTCAACGACCCCCGTGAAAGATCAGTAGCCTCCACTCTAATGGGGCCAAATCGCTGCTTAATGCAACCTAACGTTGCACTTCGCCTTCCCTGGTCAGCGTGGCCCCAAGGACTGCGGTAGCTGAACCACAGTGAGGAGACCCCAGTTATGGCACAGTTTGACTGTGTCAATGTTCTGTGCATCTGAAGTGCAAACCGACTGGGTCACCTCAGTTAATATGTTCACTAATGCGTTTTCTTTTCTGAAGAGACCGCTAATACCTGCGTACCCTTAGTCACAAAGTGACAGTGTCTTGTGCATTCCTGACCGGGGTTCAGCCCAGGGCGGGGATGAGAGGGTATTTATAACATGCCTAAAGCTCGCAATCCTGTTAAAGGTTTGTCTTGGGCAGCTGAACACGTGGCTCGGGACAGTGACAGTGCACACTTTGCCAGTCAGCCCTCGGTAATCCTCATCAAATGAGCAACAGATTAATTGATGGCGGTTAAATGGAACTTGCCACTGAGTCTGCAGGGAGCTGGAGGGCAGATTGAGGAAGGTGAGCGCGGTGAACGTCGCTTCCTGTTTGGGATGCTATTGCAGAAAACCCAATAAACCAGGGCAGAAAACCTGTATCTCCTCTAATCTGCTAAATAAAGAATCCAGGATACTGTGCAGACAGGTCGGCAGGGCACGGAGCTGTACCCACCCGGAGCTCTCGGGGAACAGGCAGGGACATCCCATCCTCGCTAAGGTCCCTGATCCTGCAGTTATGGATGCTGGGGGAAGATAGCAAGTTGCCAGGTAGTTTTAGGTACCAGATCTTCATTTACATTCTTTGGCTCGCCAAAGCAGCGCGTGTGGAAAAATATTCCCAATTTCTAATGCTAAATTTTCCTATTAATGTAATAGTAGGAAATGAACAACCTACAAATCAGATGCTGGGGCATCTGTTCTATGTATCTGTCCCAAACAGTTTATAATAATTATGTCCCTTATTAAAAAATGATGAATCAACAAGTTGGCTAGAAGAGAACAAAGCTTTTTCTGACCTCATTCCTTTAGAGAAAGCTGCTGGATAATTAAACTAATTTCTGAGACTGACCAGGAACACAACAATTTAAAATGTCGCCGAGCTCTAGTTTAGCTGTTTTTTGGGAACGTTGTCGTGGGTTCTAAAGTCGCAGAAAATGTGGCCATGACAGAACTCGCTGGTGGAGGTAATTCAATTCCTCCTCCGCCACCTCGGAAATGTTTTCTTGTCTCATTCGCATGAATAGGCAAATTAAGCTTTTAACTCACAGGGAAGTATTGTGGAACTTGAACATCCCTGTTCTTGTTTCATCTCTCAACTGAGTCAGGGTTTACGAGCTAAATATACAAGTTATTATTATAATACCTCTCTCGGAGCCATCCCTGAC
>NW_010243580.1:0-8974 GCF_000690775.1 Eurypyga helias | reverse complement strand
AAAAGCGAAAACTTGAACTAAGCTTGGAGGGGAAGGGGCAGAGCTGACCTGGAGCCGTGCCGTGGGGCTGGCGGGGGGGAGCTGCTCAGTGCTGCTTGGCAAGCACGCACCATGAATCACAGCACCAGCAGCAAGCGTGCAGCGACAGTGGGCTGCCCACCCCTCCCCTCGAGGTCCTTGCCCGACTCGGAAGAAGACGTTTTCTTGTGACATTGGCCAACGCCAGGGTGGGAGCCGCTGTTCTGGGGAGACGGGACCTGGAGGCGGCTCTGTATGGGGAGCAGCTGTGGCACTTACGATCCCAGGGCCTCCATGAAAATGAATGTTTTTCGAATGTTGCTTGTCTGTTTCTTCCAGGAGCTGCTGTCGTCCTCTTCCTTGCGACCCATCTCCTCCAGAGTGGAAGCAGGGAACGCTGTGAGGAAGAGGAGGGAGGAGAGGTGACCGATGCGGCAGGTGCTCGCATGAAGAACAGGACCAGGCAGGAGCTATCTGGATTCAGGATGCACGAGTGGTGTTTGCTTGGTCAGAGGAGTCAGACTTGTCAAGGATGTGGAATTTTGTGCTGCTTTTGCTACTCGCAGCTGTCAGTGCTGACCATGTCCTGCTCCAGCCGCCAGGAACGTTGTCCACCGGATCAGCTGGGTAGGAGCTGGTGACCATATGGTAACATGCTCTTGTCAGAATACTCATTAAGCGCATGTTGGCAATTACAAATGTTTATATTATGCTTCATATTGAGTTAAAAAACCCTGTTAAACGGTTGCTAATTTTAACTACAGCATCCATGACTTAATGGATTAAGAGTCAGGTACAATGAGTGATGGAGATGGATTATAGTTGAGCTGCTTTATTGCTCAAATAACAAATAGTAATTTAAAGAGGTCATGACTGCAGGGAGGGGAACCGATACAAAACATTTGGTTGATCTCTCTTGTACAGTTGGCGCTGCTGTCGTCTTTAATTTCTGTTAATTGACAGATTGCTTTTTCTCTGAGTCATAACCTTCCCCTTGCCTTTTCCTCGCGATGCCACAGTGCTGGCTGGTGGGAGGCCACTGGTGTGGCAAAGAGGTGCCCAGCTTCCCGTGCCCTGCCCGATGGAGTCTGTCTGCGCCACAGCCATGGAGCAAGCAGTCCTGGCCTGCAGCCCCCCGCTTGGTGTGCATGGGGATGGCGAGGGCAGCTCGCAGAAGATGCAGCTTTCTGGAGTCACCCATCTCTGCGGGACGGTGGGCAAGCACGTGTCATTGGCGTTGAGGGGTGACTGCAGGCAATCCATGGGTAAATGGAGCCGTGGAACTCCAGGCTGACCCACACCTCTGAAACGTGCTGCTGCTCATGGGTGCTTGACCTTGGCTGGGCTCTGGGCTCCCTCCTTCCCCCACCGCTAAGCTCTTTAAGCAGAGGCCGGGCAGCACGGCTGCAGTGTCGCGAGTAACACTGTCAGCCTGGGGGAGCCCACCCCAGCGGTGCAGGAATTAGAGCTTGGGCAAGGTCTGGGAGGTGTGAAATGTTATACAAATGTCTAAGCGCTCTTAATAAGAGCAGGTCTAACGTTACAGAACTAGAGCTACTCTAGGAGGTGTAAAAGAAGCCCTGAGGCTAGGAAAAAATACTTTAAAATGTGGCTTGTCCACACTAGCAAGATACAAAAGAAATGTGCTGGAAATACCCCTGGGCAGCAGGGCCTTGGGTACCAGTGGCAGCGCCCTGGGAATGTGGAGCATCCCCTTGGCACGTGGAGCATCGTGCTGCTGGAGAGCAGGAACGGCTGCCCAAAGGCCGTGAGACACAGCTGAGCCTTTGAAAGACAAAGCATGGACTTTTGTGTAGAAATACGTGTTTGGAAAGGGCACAAGTATTAAAGCGGAGAAAAAGCTGAAAGATGTTTTGTGACAGACAGCTTAGATAGTGAATTCCTCCTGAACCTAATTCATCTCCTTAACTGACATGGTTTCAGGGTTTTGAGCTCCTTGACACAATTTTTTGAAGGTTAATTTAACATTATTGAAAACAAAATTGACTCAGTTGTAAACAGTTGAAGGCTTCAGCCCATAAAATCACCAAAGGCCAGTGTGCACTTGACCTTTATTTACCTCCTGGGTTGTGATGCGTGTGTAACTCCTAGAAATACAACTTATAAAACCAGCCTTATCTTGCTCTTTAGGGTCAATGAAGATCAAAAGTTCTTCACAAAAATACTGCTCACTTAATGGAAACCTTTCTACCAACATTTTGATTCCCAAAATGAAGGTTTCATTCTGAGTCACCCATCCATCCCAAATCTCTACAGAACTGGAAGACCACAAAGAGAAATCTCAGCAGAGCTGACCAGCTGCTGGTGGAAGGTGAGTTTTACCACTTTAACCAAATATCAAATGTATGATGCCAGTGTGGTGTTGCATGACGGGTAAAATTTAGATGACCGCTACGTTTCTTTCCCAGCCTACTGTCAAACAAAGAATATGAAGTGAAAAAAAAAAAGGTAGGTCAGCCTGGCCCCAGGGACAAACAGTATTTTAGTCTTTGTCCCTGCACAGCCCAGTTGGCACAAGCTCTGTGGGGGCTGCCCAAGAGTGGTGGTGCAGAGAAATCCCTCCTGGGGAGGCTGGACCCCAGGACAGAGCTGATGTGTGCTCCCCGGTGGGAGGTGGCAGTGGAGCCATGTACCCTGCCTGCTGTGAATTTGGCCCATTCCAGTGCAAGTGTCAAATTTGGTCAATATTTGCTCATTTATGCTCGATTTGTACAGTATTCTCATGTTTAAGTCCTTATGAATTCAGCAAGTTTCTTTTTAAAATGGATTCTGCTCTAAAGGAAGGTAATATCATGTTTTCCTTAGTCTCCTGTGAATCATCTGTTCATCTTATAGTTCCTCCTTCTGTCCCTCTGTGTTCGGTCTCGCTGCTGTCTGGAGGGAAGGCTGGATGAATAGCTCTGACTCGTGTATTTGATTTCCTGCTTTCTCAGTTTTTCTGTGCCATCATGAGCAAGTCATTTCCTGCCTCCCGTCGCCTTTTGGCGAGGAAAGGGAGTAAGTGATGCTATTTTGAGAGCAAAATAATGAAATGTTTGAATCGCCTAAGATGTAAAGCTGCATATGTGCTCGGGTGGTGAATACTTGCCCACCTTCCTCGTCTTGGATCACGTTCTTCTCAATACTTTTTGCTCTTTTGGTACGCGGGGAAGCGTTTGCAAAGGGGCTTGGTGCAGGATGCAGAGCCCTCTCAGTCCAGCCGTGATTACGGGATGATGAGATCTGTGACTTCCCCAGTGCAGGCTCTGGAAACTCGTCTTTACTTTGTCTCTCAGTCTGGTTAAGCTACTTGTTGCACTTCATAGCAGTCTGTGAGAATGCAACGTTTGATATATTTGTTGTCTGGTTTTTGTTGTTTATTCAGGCACTGGCCCAATCGTGTCCTGACCTTTGTCGGTGCTAGTACACAGCGTAGGGCGAACGGGGTTTAATGTATCTACTCGCTTTGCGGAAGAAGCTTTACTTTCCACAGGAACAGAAAACATCATACCGAAAGTTGGGCAAACAGACTTGGTGCTTGGACTGGCAGGTTTTCCTGCCATGGATATGTCCATCTGCACACTGCCAGCACGCTCCTGACACACTTTGTTTGTCAGATCCATCCCGACGCCCTGTTGGCACGTGGATCGTGCCCTGGCTTGGTGGGCATGTCTCCCAGCCGCAGCAGCGGGATGCACGGACAGACTACACCCAGTATGCACTTCAAAAATGCATTCTTTTAAAGAACCCACCTAGAGAAGGGTCTGAGCTCGCCCTTTTGCCCATTTGTCTTTTGACAGTGCGAGAGCAGTAGTGTGTTAAGATTGCATAATAAAGGGGAAATGCTTGATAATTAATGTAGGTAAAGTCCTTTGGAGTTTAAAATGAAGTACATAACACTGCTTTAATTTGTTTACCTTCCCTCTTCCCCACCATAACAAATAAAGCAATATGCAGGACTTCAATCAGTGAGTATATGCTGAAAGTAGTAAATAGTTTCAATATTAACATGTAACCTGTGGGCTTTTCTACAGAATAAGTCAATAGACGGGACTGGGGCTGCTCTGTCTGATCCAGCAAATGACACATCCATGCTTAGAATGTAATGGATGTTATTATGACCTTGCTTAAATGTTTCCTGAAGAAATTTGTTCCGCTTCCATATCTCACAGTAACAAATCCATCTGCAGACAGACGCTCTGCTTTGAATGGATATACTGCATTAGCAGAATTATTGTAAGGCATGATTAATAGTCTTGTGACAAAGTTACATGTGGAGGGGGAAGATACACGCTGCTTTCATGATTTTGCCTTTAGAATTAGAAAGAAGTTTTCAAGAAAACAAAAAAAAAGAGAGAATGCAAAGTGAAATGGCTTTGCTTAAAAAATACACCACCACAAGCAATCTGCATGTGAATGAATTAACCGTCAGGCCAGCCTCTGTGTTCAGGGACAAAAGAACAAGAAATTGCAAACATGAGCTCGCCATTAAGAACAAATCCACATTAAACATCCTGTATTCATCCCACCACTCCATCGATTCAAAAGCAGTGCCTTAACTTAGTAGTCCTGAATGAACACTTGCAAAATCACAATTTTCATTATAAATATTTCACATTCCTTAGAATACTTTTCAAGTAAAACGTCAGAAGCAGCTTTCTATGAAATGGCTAAATATAACATGAGTACTGTAGGATGCTAGACTAACGGTCTGTGCAGAGAAGTCCTTAGTATTTTCGTCCTAGTAGATAAAATCCATTTAAAAAACCAGGTTAGCCAGAATCCCACCTGCTTCCCTGCACAGAACTGAGAGGAAAAGCAAATGGCTATTAAGGAAATAATATTTTGCTTACCCAAGTCAGCACAAACAAAGCAACTCCTGTTTGGCTGCTGCTCCGGCTCGGCTCCTGCCGTCTGCGGGGATTAGAGCCCGGGCTCACCGGCGAGGAGGAGGAGATGGCTCCGCCGTGATGGTAACCAGGCAGCACTTCACGGGGAGTGAACTGCCACGAGCACGAGCTGCCTGGGGGTGTGCGTGTGCGTGCACATCGCTGTCGGTACCAGCAGCGGTACCTGGCAGCATGGACACGGGAACCCCAGCGTTTGGCCGGCAGGAATTGGCTGCTCTGAGAAATGGAGCACGGTGTGCAGCAGCAGCGCTCCTCGCGAGCACCGAATTTGGTATCGAAATATTCCTGGGTGGAATGCAAATGTAATTTGCCTTAATCCATCAAATGATTTCTTGGTATTAAAAAATGCCCTGTTTTCTTCTGTATGACATTGGCAGGTCTGAGGGACTGGACCGGGACAGGGCTTCCCCATGGGATGCTCCAGCACCCCAACCCTCTCGCCTCCAACGCTGGGAAGGTGATGCTCTCCACCATTTTTTGGTGGCACAAGACTATGGAGAAAAATCACTGCAGCAGTGATTGATCTCCATCACCAGAGTTTTGGACTATTTTCAACCATGCAATGGCTCTATTTTGACTCTCAGAACCTCTGTGTGCGTGTGCCTTCCTGAGAAGCACAGCACATAAGTATACTGGAAATATTAATAATTCTTTGAATATTTTCCATAGGGTAGAATTTTTAGAGATGGCAATAACAACTTTACTGACTGCACTCTCTGTTGATTTACACTGCCATCTAGAATAATGCATGAAAAAGGTACATATTATTGTGAGGTTTAGTTTTATATCAGGAATAAATCAACTCTGAGGCAATACTAGAAAATCGCGTTATTTTTCTTAATATTTTTTTCTGCAGTAGCATAGTTGCAAGGCAAAGGCTGTTGGCCAGACTCCATCACTGTGTACTCTGTAGTGTCGGGGATGTTGGTCAGAATTTCTGGATGCGGATTTGAATGCTAATTTTTTCTTTAGTACTAGGTTTTTGTGGAATTTGCATTGACCCAATCTTGAAACCCATGTAAAGTTTCATCTCTTCTTCCCTTTGATGTCTTCCGTGTGGCAGGACCACAGGGCGTTGTGTGGCATTGTCTGTACCTCCTCTGGAGCAAGGGGAGCCCGTCCCACTGCTGGCATCCTGGTTGAGACACCAAAACCAGAGTAGCGTGAGATGTATTGAAATAGGTTCACTACGATCGAAATTCCAGATAGAGTACTGATAAGGAGAACAAACTGGCATCTCTGCATGAGCATCTGTTGTCCCTGGGATGCTGTGTCTGACTCCTGGGTGTGTTTGCCTCATGCGGAGGAGTGCCTGCTGCTGGGGGAGCATGGAGTCCGGCCAGGCTGGGTTAGTTGTAGGGCGATTAAAGGGAAATGAAATTAAAAATGATGCGATTTGTGATAACGTAATTGCTTTGGGAGAAGTTTAAGATGGATGTAATGAGAACAAAAGGGAAGCATTTATTGCACTCCAGTCCTCATGGGTTGTGTGGTGCTGTTCGTTGTGAGGAAGAGGAGAAGGATGTGATAAACTGGAGTGGGTACATGCGCCTCCTCTTGCTCTTGTAGCACTTGCTGTAAATGTATCACAAATCTTCCAGAAGGAGTGTGACTGCAGCAGGCGATGAGAGCGACAGCCATCAGTTAGAAGAAGGAAGACACTTGCTCAAAAAAACGAAAGCAGAGCAGGGCTCTTCAGTATGCGGGAGCTGCAATGTTCCCCACATCATCCGTTTGGCCTTCAGAAACAAACGGAGAAAAACACCAACAACCCAGTGGAAGCAAGAGGGAAAAGCTCCCTTGTGTGCTTTGCTGTGGAAAGAATCGGTTGAGAGGGTGGCTCTCGACCTTGCCTGATAGAATCTAGGACAACAAGCAATTCAGTTCAGGGACTTTGCTGAGCTCTCCGCGGGCTCGAGTTAAAATAGCAGTTATTAACCAGAGACACTCAGAGCAAGCAACAATCTAGTTTTTAACGGCATGAATCAGAAGTGAGGAGGTGTGATGGAAACCAACAGCACAGCGCGCAAATGACAGCAGCCCCTTTGCAGAGGTGTGCGAAAGGCACCGTCAGCCCCGGCCCTGAAGGCCCTGCCGCAGGGCCGGTGAGGGGGCAGGCAGCAGCGTGCGGCAGGGTTTTAAGAAAATGGTGTCTGATCTTTGATCCTGGTCCTGGGTGCTGTTCATCAGACAATGCCAGAGATCTTTGCCATGGAAATGAATAAAGGGCTGGGACTCAGCTCAGGTTTCCTCTGGTGAGAAGGGACCTGGAATGCTTCTGAGTGGTTTTGCAAAAAAAAGTGGGAAAATATCTCCTGAATATGATCAGTGAGAGGCACACAGGGCAGCAGGGCCATTAGTCAGGAGGCGAACGCACAGGGGTTTTCAGGCAGAGAAGTTTTGAGACGTGACACCCTTGAATGTAAATACAAACTCAGAAAGCAAATACAAAGAACTGGTGTTGGTAATCTCGGGGGTTTCCAGGAGCTTGACTCATGGATTGTAAATCCCTGGGCCTGGCAGCACCAGAAGCGCTGGGCAGGCTCAGGGGTGTGACGGCCTTGTCACTGCCTTTGCTCAGCTGTGGCACCCAGCATTGCAGCACAGCCGATGCCAGTGGTGGGGTCGGGGGAGCAAAAATAAGTAAATAAGGACTTTTACAAGCGATGCAGCTGGGATTGGTTGGGCGAAGGTGTTATTCTACATGAAGTCCTTGAAATAATGTGTGCTTTGATAACGCATTCCTCTCAGGTGGCATCTGTGAGCATTTTGTGCTTTCTTTTCTTCCCGTAAAACACAGACACGGCCTGTAAAGCACGGAGGTTCCTTCATTTGTGGTGTGATTGGGAATGGGTTGGTGTGGAACTGGATGCTGCTTCTTTGAATCTCTACTGTCTGTAGGAAGGAGTTGCTCTTTCCTATAGGCTTTACTTTTATAAATAACGTGGTTAAATTGGTAACAGAGTTATCTGAAGAAACCAGCTGCAGGTTTTGCACATCCCTTTTAACCTGGTAATTATGGTCCTGCGAACAAAGTGGTAACCATTCATTTTAAAACGGTAATGAATCACGTAATTAGCTCCTGATAGGCATGGGCTGTTAATTAAGATGTTCGTGGCACATTTACTGTGCAGCTTGATTATCTGTCCCTAAATAATTCCAGGTAACATGTCTCTCGTTTTGCCATTGTTTTCACAGAAAACAGTTGTTCTGGGACACATCCCGGCCCACTGACCCAACCAAAATTTACAGCCGCCCCGTGACCTAAAGATGAAAGGCTGGGGGGTTGAGGCTGAACGCCTTCAACCGAAGAACGGCCGCTTTTGACCCGCGCTCGGTGCACGGGGCACGACGAGGCGCACGCAAGGTGTGTTGGGCCGTCCCTGTGTTGGCTCAGCCCCGCGCTTCCGGGCTGAGGGCTGCTGCCCCACTGACCCAACCAAAATTTACAGCCGCCCCGTGACCTAAAGATGAAAGGCTGGGGGGTTGAGGCTGAACGCCTTCAACCGAAGAACGGCCGCTTTTGACCCGCGCTCGGTGCACGGGGCACGACGAGGCGCACGCAAGGTGTGTTGGGCCGTCCCTGTGTTGGCTCAGCCCCGCGCTTCCGGGCTGAGGGCTGCTGCCGTCGGGGGAAACCGAAGAACGGCCGCTTTTGACCCACACTCGGTGCGCGGGGCACGACGAGGCGCACGCGAGGTGTGTTGGGCCGTCCCTGTGTCAGCTCAGCCCCGCGCTCCCGGGCTGAGGGCTGCTGCTGTCGGGGGACCAGGTGTGTGTGGTGAACGTGTACGTTGAACTCCCGACATTTCCCACATTGATAGTTCACACTCGGAGTTGCCTAATGGGAAAGAGCAGCCAGTTAGGAAGCTAAGAGGGCCTTTCCTCAGCTTTTGGAAAAATGAAGGGCTAATGATGTAGGTTTGAATAGATGTTTCCTCAGGGGGTTAGTTATGCATCCACAGAAAGCAGAACTCTAATTTTGTGCATCCGGGGAGGCTCGGGAAGCCGGAGCCCCGGGCCGTTCGTCCCTCCAACGCTGAGGC
>NW_010243579.1:0-570 GCF_000690775.1 Eurypyga helias | reverse complement strand
CCCGCTGTTAACGTCCCCGTTGGGGCTTTCGGAAAGGAGACCCTTCCCAATCACCTTCCCTGTGTTCATTCTGCGTTTCACTGAAGCACAGCCAGCCCGGCATCTCTTCATCCGTGTTGATGCTGTGGGACCAGCTCGTCAGTCGGGCCCTGACTCGTTACCAGTTTAAAATAGCCTCGCGTCTTCCTGGTGCTGGGAAGAAATCTGTCAACTCCCGTGCCGTGGGAGATCTGGGCCCCACTATTCTTAGCAACAGCCTCTTTCCAGGCTATATATGGGAGCTGAAGGCTCCTCCAATGATACAGTTCCCGGTTGTATTTATCTTTGCAGTGTTACGGAAATCGCCGCCCTGGGGGTGGGGGTTGATCCGTCCCCACCTCAGAGCTCCAGTCCATCTCCATCCCTGCCATAGTTCTGTCTGTTGGTGAACCCTCTGTGCTCATCCTTTCCTGACGGGATTTTGTAACCCGGTCCTGGTTCATCTTGCCTGGTGCTGAAATCTCCCGTCTCCCTGGCATTTACGTGCCCTTCGTCTTCCCTTCCTCCTGGCTGGTGGCTGCTCTGACCACG
>NW_010243578.1:3465-5156 GCF_000690775.1 Eurypyga helias | reverse complement strand
TTCTATGATTCTATGAAACTGTTTGATCAATGTATCTTAGAATGGGGACCTATAGTGAGAGGCTGTTACAAGCTCGATAATTATATTTTATTAACATTAATAGCATCATCCGACAACCAACCAGAGGGAAACGCAGCCCTTGCCTCTCTGCACTGTTAGACTGCTTAGAGCCTGGCTTGCGTGTCGGGGTGGGGGGGGTGGTGGTGGTAAAAGGCCTAGCACAGTCACTGTATGCCTGTATGGTATCTCCCTCAAAAAGCAGCTGACCCAGTATCCCCTGCTGCCTAGGAAAACCAAGCCGGGCTGCGTGGGAGCCCACACTTAGGCTCCAAGGGCTGTGGTGATTGTCCTCCGCAGAGCAGGTGCCCGTGCAGGAAGGGTGAGTCCCAGCACTCGGCCTCCCAGGAGCCCGATGCCTCCTGCAGCATCACAACCGCTGCATCCGCCCGCCCAGACTCGGCTGAGTGACCAGCCACTGCTCCCTGTGCACAGCTGCGCTGGTTCCGGACACTGACGGGACCACACACTCCCTTGGTCAGTCTGGTTCTGGGAAGCCCACATGTCCTAGTACCCCTGCAAATGAACCGGAGCCTGGGGTTCGGGTCGACTGCTCCGAGACCCAGCACCACAGCAGCGCCTGCAGGCTGAGCGTTACTGACCACACTGCCAAAAGGCCCAGGAACAGCGCAGGGGCCGCGGGAAAGCGACGGGATCTTGTTTAAGGAAACCCCAGGCAAACAGCGAGGCACCTGCCCGGCTGGCGGGCACTGGACTTGGGCACGCGACGGAGGGAAACCGGTGCGCCTGCCCGGCCTGCCGGGATATTCGCTGAAATTCACGTAATGAAATGCACGTAATTCGCAACAATTTGGTGGTTCAGTTATAGCGCCACCTCTGCTGGTTCTGAGCGAAACGTGATCTTATCACCGGTATTTTCACCCAGTATTGCTTACATATTTTTCTCTATGGTAACAACCGTGAGGCTGGGCAGCAACAAACCAAGTCCCTGTGAAGGCAGGAGATTCGTTAGCCTGAGCCTTCGCCTGTCGTGAAACGCACACGTTAAGTACGCGGTAACATCCACCCAAGACTCCGAAAACTGGTTGGTGAGCTCCGATGCACGGGGCTCGTTAATGCAGCTAAAGGAAACACCTAGAACCGCTTTTGCCTCGCTCAGGTTTCACGCCGGCTTTTGTCTGCCTTTGCTAGGACATGCTTGGGGATTTGTTTACTCCGGTGGAAACGCCAGAAGCCCAGAACAGAGGCTTTCTCAAAGGACTTTTTGGAGGAAGTGGACAAGCTTTTGACAGAGAGGAGCTCTGTGAGTAGTTTACTGGGGGGTTGGGTGGGTTTTTTCCCCCTTCAGAAATTAATCCCTGGGATCCCCTCCCTTGCCATCTAGGAACGGAGTAGTGAAAAATACAGAAGACATCATGAAGAACGGGGAGGGTCTTCGGTTGCCTTCCCATGATTCCTTCACCTTGGCAGCTGCTTCTGAGCAACCGAGGTGGGGGGAGGGGGGCCCCGACCACAGCATCGATGCGTCTGTGCCCACGGCGAGGTCTCCCACGCGCGCCACCGGCGCGTCAGGTGGCATCGCCGCTGCCAGGCTGCGGTGCGGGGACAGAGCCAGAGCCAGGAACTCATTCCTGCCCCTTTGTCCATTTCTCCTGCGCAGTTGGCGAGGCCAC
>NW_010243578.1:3117-3385 GCF_000690775.1 Eurypyga helias | reverse complement strand
TCGGGGACTTGACCCGTGCGCGCATCGCCCTTGATGAGAGAGGGCAGAAACTGGGAGAGCTGGATGAAAGGACTGCGAGCATGATGGCCAGCGCGGAGGCGTTTTCCAAACACGCACACGAGGTAGGGGCCCTGACACCACCCCCCACCCCACCACTGGGAACCACCAGCCCTACAGCTGAGCCTCGCCTTCCCCCTGGGGAGCTCACGTGCGGTTCTCACCCTGGCCTGTGGGTGTAGGTGTGCTCGCGTTAACCGACCCGTTTTCC
>NW_010243578.1:506-3078 GCF_000690775.1 Eurypyga helias | reverse complement strand
TATTTCCATCACAGACCCCTTCCTTTCCTGTTTTCATAAACTCGCGTCCATCGTCAGCCTCCGGATTCAGAAGACGGCGCTTCCCAGGGCTTGCCCTCCTCACTAGTTCCTTGTGGGTTTAAGGCACCTAGTGCAGCACGTCAGGGCAGAAGGCAGGAGGTGGGTGTGGATGTAGGAACCTTTACAGATCCCATGGGGAAGAAGAGGAAAACATTTCTAGTGGAACACTACGGTACAGTTGCATAGCGTAGGGCCTGCCTGGAACAGACAGCTGCCGTGCTTAGGTATGGAGACGGAAAGCTTTTCCATCCCACGCTGTTAAGGCCGGGAATCAACCCAAGTGATTTGCTTTGAAGAAAAAGCGCCACTGAAGAATACCTCCCAAAACGCGTGTCTTTACACGTAACACGCACCACAGCCCTGGACAAGACTTTTACCTTTTTATTGGCTTCTGTGAGCGCGAGGCAAAAACACAGAGGAAGAACATGCCCTGAAATGTGAAAAGTTTGTACATTCGGGACATGTCCACCGTGCTCCACAGAAATCTTCTTTCTGGAGGAGTAAAAAGCCAGTTCCTGGTTACTCCCACCCCTCTGTGCTTTTTGCAGAAGAAAAGTAGTTAAACCTCCTCAGGAAAAACCCTGTAATGAACAGCAATAGCAGGTAACCGTTTTTTAATTTTGTTTTTTTAAACTATGAAATTAAAATACCAAGGTCCCAGTGGAGCCAAGCCCAGGTGACGCCATCAGTAGAGTGCATTGCTCTTCCTTCCGTGACGGTGAACTGCCCGGGTCACGCGTGACACCTCACGTGCAGCGCAGCCTTTCACACCTGTTTGTGTCCTGTCTCTGCAGGTGATGCTGAAATACAAGGACAAAAAGTGGTACCAGTTTTAGACTTCCAAAGCAGCGGCAGCAGCTCGTGGCTTGAAGAAGAACACTGTTCAGGGAAGCAACGCTCACTCCCAAATCTACCAGTCACTGGCCAGGGACAGTTTTTTCTCCTAGAAGATGTTTTCCTGTTACTATTATTGGATTCATCACGGTGGGAGTCAAGGAGAAATTTAACAGACCGTGCGAGGGAAGCTAGAATCGGGTAGGTCGTCCGGCGACAGCTGGCTCACGCGGTAGCTGTGATGTTTTCCAACCGGAACTCAGCCATCGCTGTGGCATGTAGGTTTTCGGAAGCTTGGAGGTATGAACTGCGGGGAGTGCGTCTGGTTACAAATACTCTGTACAAACTCGAATGTTACTGCACTTATAAAACTTTGCATGACTAACTGACATCTTAAAAACAAAACAAACAAAAAAAAAAAAAAGGGAAAAAGAAAGCATGTTGTGACCGAAGAAAAATGGGATTTATTTCTATTCCGAGCAAAACAAACAGCAAAAACCTTTATTTTTTAAAAGCGACATTACAGAAAGCCACTACATTCCCAGCATGTTTGCTGCCGTTCTCAACATCAGAATGAGCTGAGCTGCATTTCCTTATCCGCTATTTATTTCCCTCAAAATCAGTGCTCTTTAACTCCTACCCGGAGAATAAACAACTTCCAAATCCTACGCCCCAAACTTACGGATTTTTTTCCAGCAGCGAGACAGGCTGTGCCTGCAATGTTGTCAAAAGCCGAGCACAGAGGGTGCACTTGCAGTTCAGAGCGTGCGACGCGCCACCCGTACCTGTGCTTCTTACGGCGTGCTCTGGGTGCCTCTCAGCCGTCCTTGGAGGGGCTGCGGCACTGTCCATCCCCGTGGCGTCTCTGTCACTCGGTGGCCTTACTTCCCAGTAGCAGGAACAGGAAAAACAGCGTAGGAAATCACTAGGAGGGTTAGGAAAGGCAAGATGGGAAAGCGCAGGGCTACGAGGCAGAGAGCCCTGTCCGGTGCTGCCCAGAGCAGCTGCTGAGCATCTCACGGAGCAGAGGTTTTTCTGGAGGGGTGGGTGGAAATTATGCTAAGGAACCAAAAGCTGGGGAGAGAGACGGCAGCAGCAGGGCTCAACGAGGGGCCAGGGGAGGAGCATGACAAGCAATTGCGCAGAATCGGCACGCGTATAAAGCGCCGCTGCGGGCGAGCGGTCATCGATTTTCTGCTCCCACTGCTCGAAGTAGCTTGCTTCTGCTTCCGAGGGGCTTGTGCGGTTCCTACAGCGGCCGCTGCAGAAACACCCAGCCTGCGGGGACAGGAGGGAACAGTAGAAGCTATCGGCTCCCTCTGCGAGTGGGCTGCAGTCGTGGTGGCCTGCAAGAGCCTCACGGCCACACAAGTCAACCCTTAGGTTTCCGATTAGAAAAGGAAAGCGAGGAAAACGTAGGAAAACAGCATTTAAAAATTTTCTATCCAGGAAGATCGACAGCCTCAGTCCCTTCAAGGAGTCCTGACGGACGCTGACACAGCATCCCCCTCCCAGCCAGACCTTAACTCCACTGATGCGCGCACCATCCTCGTGCTCGGATGATCTCTCGGCCGTGCCCTTCCCCTCTCCTTCTCCATCATAAGATGGAGCCCAGGAAATGGTACAGCCCAGAAGCCTGGCTTCGGGGTCGGCCCAGCTGCACAGGTTCGAACAGATT
>NW_010243578.1:0-224 GCF_000690775.1 Eurypyga helias | reverse complement strand
CTCGCCCTGCTCTGACACCAACAGGATCCGGGCTGGGGAGCTCCTGCCAGCGGCCAGGTCACAGAACCGGCCACTTGCGTGCGTGAGGAAGCACCACGGTAACCAGGCACCCAGAATGAGGATTAAATGAGAACAACCTCACAGCACGTCCATCTCGCGTTTAAATGTGTACTCACTCTGCCTGTACCCCAAAACTGCTAGTCTCTGGGCAACAAAATCATGTG
>NW_010243577.1:632-1368 GCF_000690775.1 Eurypyga helias | reverse complement strand
TCCTGCCCAGATCCGTCCCGCGGGCGAGCCGCAGCTTCCCGCCAGAAGCCCGCCCGTCCTGCGCGCCACCGCTGTCCCCGACGTCCCGGCACACCCTCCGTCCCTGCTCTGCCCCCACCGCTCTCGCACCTCATCTCTCCCCCCGCCCGGATCCTGGCCCCAGCACCTCTCCTCCTCCCCTGCCCTGCCCTGTTATCAGCCAACATCACCCCTGTCCCTCCTCGTTTACCCCAGACAATCTGTACAAATGCTCTCTCTCGCTGCCTCCTCGGAGGGACAGCAGGTTTCCCTCACAAATGCTCATGTCACCCCTTCAAACGAACCCTGAATTTATCCCGCCAAAAATCGGCCATTTCTTTAAGCTAACTTACCTCAGCTTTTCTGTCAAACATAGGACCGTTTTCCCGCCTGATTTACCTCACCTTTTCTCTCCAAAACGTTCGCTCTGGCCGTCATACAGTACCTCCAGTATCCCTCCAAAAATCGGTCATTAGTTTAAGCTAAGTTACCTCAGCTTTTCTGTCAAACATCACCGCTTTCTCCCCTGATTTACCTCAGCTTTTCTCTCCAAAATGTTCGCTCTGGCCGTCATACAGTACCTCCAGTATCCCTCCAAAAATCGGTCATTAGTTTAAGCTAACTTACCTCAACTTTCTGTCAAACATCACCGCTTTCTCCCCTGATTTACCTCAGCTTTTCTCTCCAAAATGTTCGCTCTGGCCGTCATACAGTACCT
>NW_010243577.1:0-436 GCF_000690775.1 Eurypyga helias | reverse complement strand
CCCCCCCCCCCCAAATCCCCCCAGCTTTCCCCGCCAAATGTCCTGTCCCCTCTAGAGTAGCTCAAATTTTACCTCAAAAACGTCCCCCTCACTGTCCCCTGTAGGTGAATTCAAGGTCCCCCCGCCCAGTAAATCTCGCTCTCTCCCCTCCTAATTACCTAGATTTTCCCTCCAAATCTTCCGTCCCCTATTAAGTACCTCAAATTTTACCCCCAAAACACCCCCCTCTGTCCCTTCTCAGTTCCTTCAGGCTCCCCCCTCGCAAACCTTTCTTCTCACCCCCTGAATTACCTCAGCTTTTCCCAACAAAAAGTTCCGCCCCCTAGAGATCACCTCACATTTTAACCCCCAACTGTCCCCTCCCAGGTCCTTCAGGCTCCTCGCCAAACTCACCCATTCTGCAGCCCCGCACAGCGCTCCCCGCAGCCGACGCGCA
>NW_010243576.1:0-5815 GCF_000690775.1 Eurypyga helias | reverse complement strand
GAGTTAACTCTTTCCTGACAGAACCTGACTGAAAAATCTATGCTTGCAACAACTGAAGCATTTTCTAAAAGCCCATAGTGTATCTGTAACTGGTTCCTTCAAGGATGACTGCTTAACAGTGTGAATACACACAAATAAAATAAGAAAGTCGACAGAGACTCCAAACACCTTTCTGGGTGGCTAGTATTTCCTGACACATGAGATCAGTTGGCTGGACTGAGGAGGATGTATTTAATAAGCACTTTTTCTCTTACCAAGCAAGATCCCACTTCATTTTTTGTTAAAGCTTAATTAATCTGCACCATACATTTTTAAAGTCAGGGTTAACTAACAATATTATATTGCTAAACTTTTAAGATTAGTTCAAATAATGCTCTGGATATTGAGCAATGTTGTGAATGCCATAGGCCCTGCTGTTCTGTGAAGTTTAAAATAAATGATGCAGCTCAAATACCTAGTTCTGGTGGCTCGTGAGGAGATGTGTTATGGGCACTAGAGCATCAGATTGACTCCACCAAGGCCCTTCAGTCACTATTAGTGGCTTCCATATTTAAACAGCAAACTAAGGTATCTAGTGAACAGGTTTTGTACATTACACATCAAACTGCACTCCACAGAGAGTGACTGAGAATAATCTATTTAAAGTCCTGGTCACATTAGATCTTTAACTTTAAAAAGTAATGGGGAAAAAAAAAAAAAAAGAATGACTGGGCAGGAGCAGACTGGAAAGCCGGTTTTCAGCAAAGTTTTGCTTTAGGAGTATAGAGAAACTTTTCAGATTCCTATCAGTTATTTCTGCACAGCCTGAGCTCACCCCAGCTGCCAGAAGGTCTGGCTGAGCTGCTGGGGCTCAGTGCATTGCAGGGTAAACCCTGCTAAACTTACTTAATAAAGAAGGACAACCTGTTTTCCATACCTTGCCAAGAAACATGTAAAAGAGTACCATGAACCATAATCATTCACATTTTGGTTAAGTCCCTCATTGTGGTTGGATGTACGACAACACCAACTTCTCTATCTATCTATGTCATAGATATCTAACTCATATCTCTATCTCAGTCTACGGTAGGTGTCCAAGTCCAGAAAAAACCTTTCATCTTCTACTCTTGAGAAAGATACAGTGCCTCCCAGACTGGAGTTTAGTGTCTGAATCTCTGAAATGTATTAACTGTTCTTTGATAATACAGAGCTACATTGCTAAGAAAAAGTAATTTTTTTTTTAAGTTTTTAAATAAAGTTTTATTTTATAGATCTTCATATTGATCCACACAGAGCTTGACTGGTTTCTAGGTTTCTCTGTTGCATTCTTGTACACATAAATCATATGATAGCTACTAAAATAATGATTAAATTTTTATGAAATTGGAAAATTGCCTAATTACCCTAGAGACTTATAATTACTGACTAGATTTCATTCCGAGGCAAACAGGTCACTGGTATTATCTTTTTTCTTGCCTATATGATGAGATCTCACGAGTATAAGTATAGTATGACATCAGGGGTCCTGAGGGCATGAACTCAAATCTCATCTGCTATATAGCTGCTTACTGAAGTGATGCAGCCCTGGGAGCTGGGCAAAACCTGGCTCAGTCACAGCAGAAACAACATGAAAAATATACTCATCACATGTAAAACACTCCCTATAGCATGAAATCACAAAGGAGATAACAAGAAGGTATAAAGGACAGTCACAACCCTTGAGGGAAAAGGAGCAGAAGCAGAACAGGGAGAGCAGGATCGCTCCAGCCCTGTCCCCCTGCCTAAGGATGATGCCCCTAGGTATCTGCAGCAGGTCCTTCACCCCTTCTGGAAAAAAGCTCTTCTGTCTGCCATCCACCACATTTTGCTGCTGCAATTCAGGAGTCATCTCTAGCATCTTATCTTTTACTGCATAACTAGGTTAACTATGTTTGAATTTTAAGCAGGTGTGTGGGCATATGTGAGTGTGTGTGTTTTTTCTGCACCAACCTCCCCACACAATAAAGTGACAGATAGCACAGTGCTGAATCAGAGCAAGCTTGGATGCATCACATCTTCAAAGAAGTCAAGTGGCACTGCAAAACTGGTGCTGCTTGGTGTTATTACTTGGTGTTGCTATAGCAGGAGTGTTTTTAAGGCTTCAAAAAAAAAAAAAAAAACCCTGGTGAATTATTTTCACTTTATGCATTAGCATCCATCAGTGATATTAATTACATAGAACTGGACGCAGCAGTGTAAACCTTTCACCTGTTGGGGCTCTTTTCTCCAATGCTAAGTACTTTGAAAAAAAAATATATATGGAATATGTTTTACAGGGGACTCTTTATTTCTTCTATTTGGAACGTGAAAACATATTTTACCCATAAAAATTTTTTTCAAGGTAACTCAGTACTACAAGAAAACTTTTTTTCCCACAGGCATCAAACTTTGTAGTATTGTTGCATTGCTCCTTCATTAACACTGCAATCAAATATTTTTTTCTGTTTCTCTTGGGTCTTTGTTGACCTACATCCTAACAACTACTTCCTGATTTAACTGACGATACGTGATTAAACCTTGCCTTTGAGACCTTATTATAATGATTAATACTGCTCTTACAAATTTCTGTGTAGGCACATTGTTTTACTGTGCCCTCAAACATTTAGTCTGTGCGCTGAGCATACCAAGATATAGAAACTGAGGTTAATGATAACGATAAAACTAATTTCACCCTCACTAATACTTTCGAGAAGACTCATGGCGTAAGAACAACATGGTCTGTAAAACCACGTTGAACTTAGAGATCTTAATAAGTATCATGGTAGGAGTGAGAAAAGATCTCTTACGCCAAACACAAGCTTCTACTCAAGAAAAACTTGTTTTATGTCATTTTGAACATGTTTATTGTCTTCTGTAAGCTTTTAATGCAGTCAGGTTATTTCCCCCCACACCCCCAACCCCCCAAGCACATCCTTAAGAAAGCACAGACTTGCTTTTCTACTCTCACGTAAATCCGTATGTAAACGTTGCTGTGTGGCACATCACCAGACACTGCTCTTTCAGGAGTTTAAGCCACATTTCCTTGGCATGTATGCACTTCTTACTGTTTAAAAAAAAAATTCTTAGTAATTCTGCAATATGTTTCTTCTTGGGAATACAGTTTCTAGAATTGTCAGTATTCAATCTTTTTTTTAACTGTATTTGAATTTTTGAAAAAAAAGATAATAGCTTTTTATTTGGTTTTCTGTTTCTGAGATTTTAGAGAGCATGCTGTGTATGTTTTCTGCCTCTTTACTACACTATGTGATTTGAAATATGCTAAACATGATTGAAAGCACGTACAGTTAGTTATGAGAGGGAGCCTGCCTTTCAGTAAAACAAGAGAGAGATTAATTTCAGGTAGCTTTAGATGTTACCCCAATGCCCTGACTATCTCAGATGAACCCATCGTGTGTGAGTGGTGTTAAATCAACGCAGTCTGGAGCTCTGGCTTTTTTTCCAAAACTGGCATCATACACATCACATAATATCTGTTAGTTAGCCTGTAATGAACAAAGGATTTCAGACTATGCACAGGATTTATTTTCATTAAACCACATCACTCTTGTCTGCTTACCAGGCATTATTGTTGCTTCTGAATTTGAAGTGTTCCCTTTGCTTGCAATTTCATGAAGGTAGTTTAGACTTCCAAAGCGGCAGGCCTCTAAGGCTGTGTTGCTATTCTATGCTTGAATATAGAGTTAATCTAAGCTAAAGAGTTGAGGAAACATCATCATATGCTGGTGGAGACAAGGAGTGAACTAGGCATGGAGTTTCTATCTGTATTATATACACCAGAACTAGAAAGAAGAAACTCTCTGTGGAGCACTAATGTGGAAAACACCATTATTAACTGAACAAAGGTGACATCAAGTGACTGTGGTAGGAAAGCTGTTGAAATGTTTGGATGTCTACGTGCCTCTATCTATAATGTAATAATGAAAAGAAGAAAAATAATACTAAATTCTACTGTGCCCTAAAGTCATGCTAGATGAGATTGTGAACAAAATACAGTCCTAAAAAACTGAGTCTTAGCTTTCGGGTAGCTAATTTTAATTTATTTATTTATTTTATTCCATCTTCTGAATGCCTAGGATGAAGCAAGAACGAAGTGTCCCCAGGTTGTAAAAGCTCCTCTGAAGTCTCAAAGCCATTGATGAAAATGAGCCTGTTATTACCACTGTCAATTAGAGCAGAGACTGAAAGAGGCCCTGAGCAGTTACCCTAATATGCTTTAAAAACAGCATGAAAGCTCCAGGCACTTGTTGTCAGCATGAATGCTTACTGCTCTTTAGCTGGGATTTTCTTTCTGACCTCCTCTCTTTAGAAACAACAAAAATTTCCAGGTTTTATTTATTTGGTTTTCAGGACACAGTGTTGAAATGAGATTTTCTTCTATTTCATTTCCTCTTAGAGGAAGGGACTGAGTAAGGCCTATCATTTACAAAGGAAAGACGAGAAAGTTGTGGTAACTTGAAGAGCTTCAGAAAGAGACTTGTAGCTTTCTTGGGCCTCAGTTCCTCCACCCATGAAAGAAAAGAAATAGTACTTCCTTACTCTCAGTAGATTGCATGGATGAAACAGCTTGCAATTTTTATAATCATCTTTATTGTTCTTGGTAAATCTTGAGATGTAACTGGCTGAAAAATCAGCAGTTCTCTTGTATTCTTACTAGGATACAGACATTTCTTAGCATTGTTAGGACTTGCTTCCAAATGACCTGTTTCATGAGCATAAAACAGTCTGAAAGTGTCAAATTTTGATTCTTCTAAATTTTTAAATGCCAGTCATGGAAAATTATTTTTTTAATTAGATATGGAAATATTGATTAGATATATATGACCAACCCCCATTCTCTAACACCTTTATCTCCACATTATTTGTTTTTCTGGAAAGAATTTTAAATACACCTCATGGAAGTGATCTTATCCTTTCCTGTTGTGTATTTATTGCATCCCTTTCAGTTATTCTTCATAGATTATAATTAACAATTAATTCATATTTGTAGCAGAGCTTTACATCTTTGTGTATTAACATTACTCTGTCATTTTCTGATGCTGTGTGGGAGATGTTGGAATTATTATAGCTCCTACTTGTTGGATTACCAGTCAGTATTTGTTCAAAATCCTCTGTGAATCCCTTAAATCCTCAATAGACATTTTCATGTTCATATGAATTGTCAACCTGATTATTGACACTACTGTTTATTCTTAAGCTTACACACATGCAATAAACTCAGAAATTAATTTAATAATTGATTATAATATTTCCAACGATTAATCAGAAATAAATTAATCAAAGACTTTCTATAAATAAAAGCAGGTAGACTCTCAATCCAGTGAACAGATCCCTTTAAGCATGAACCAGTCCATTGCAGATGACCTACAAGGAAAAGGGTGAACCCTGACACATTTTATTTACACGTACAGAGGTAGATGTTGGGTCACTCTGGCAGCTTGTGGGACAGCTGAGTCAGGTAGCAGATAGTCTTTCTTCTGACTGTGTTCCACCTTATTACTTTCTTCTATTCTCTGGCTTTAAAAAGGGAGTAAACTTCTGTATTCCAGCTGGCAGCCACAATTTAGCAAACATGCTTTGTAGCTGTTCGATGTGAAAAATCAAGTTTTGGGCTAGATGACCTCTAGAGATCCCTTCCAACCCAAACTATTTTATGATTCTGTGATTCTATGAAAACGATGTTGAAGATACTTGCTGCAATGTTCTTGCTAGGGTCCCTGAGAATCAGACCGCCCTAAGGAACCGGAAGGTTAAAGACTTTCAGGTTAAAGATTCCCCAGCCCTGAGGAGAAGGACTTGG
>NW_010243575.1:0-264 GCF_000690775.1 Eurypyga helias | reverse complement strand
TGGGATTTTCCAAGGCCAGCCTGGATGAGGCTTGGAGCAACCTGGTCTCGTGGAGGGGGCCCCTGCCCATGGCAGGGGGGTGGGAACTGGATGGGCTTTAAGGTCCCTTCCAACCCAAACCATTCCATGATTCTATGAAATTCCTCTACTCTTCCTTTTTTTAATGAGAAACTAAGACCTTAAAGCTATTCATTTTGTTGCACCAGCCAGGTGGTCATCTGGCTGCTATGCATGTTCTGTGCAGATATATACATGCATATGTAT
>NW_010243574.1:23667-31644 GCF_000690775.1 Eurypyga helias | reverse complement strand
ATTTTGTCAATTTGTGCATCTGAGACTTCAGCTGAGCCTATTACAAGGAGACATTCAATGAAGCAGATAGTTCAGCTGGTGGAAATCAGCCTGTCTTCTGATCTGTACTTCCTGAAGACCAAAATAGCATGTCATATTATTTTGCATGCACTTCCATTATCCTATATTGCTAATATAAGTCTTTCTTTATTAAGTAAAGAAACTCTAAGTATTTCAGAACTGACAAAGAATTACATGGGGCATAGCTGCATAGTTAAATCACTTTGTTGATTCAAAAAGTCCATTAAAAACCTACAAGAAGATTAACTGAACACTTTGAAACATTTGCAAAATAAACTGTTCATCTCCCCACAGCTCAATTCATCCAGATATAAGCTCTGGAAAAACACTTTGGGGGGCAAAAATCCCTGAAATCCCACTATGCAAATAACCTATGAACGATGGAGTGAAAGGGTGAACACACTTTTATAAGCACCCATGTTTATGAAGACATAATTGCAGAGCATGACTAATGAAACCATCTATAGGAAGGGCCAAGGAGGTCAAAAGGAGTGGGCAGGGGGAAAAAAGCTTCACCCTCTCACTTTTGTTACTTAGAGGGGGAAAAAAAGTGAGCCAGCACCATCTTTAGGCAGCAGGATACTTCACAAGAGCAGAAAGCAAGAGTCTGACACTCAGCAGGCCACCTGGAAACACACAAGCTCTGGCAGGCTACCCTTTTGTCACAGCATTGCGGTGTGCTTATAAATAATGATCATCCAGCAGCACTCCAGATGATTAGCCCAACACGCAGATAGCTGTCTGGCTTATGTCACACAAATGCTTCTACTCACCTCTCCCCTCACCTGGGAAGCGCTGTTTGTTTTATCAAACTGTATCTGCAATTGACATGAACTGAAGTCAATGCTTTTGTTGAGCCAATTCTCGTCGTTGTGATTCATTGTCTGGGCTTTGCACTGAGAGTACACTGAAGTGCGGGAGTGAAGCTATTCAGGGAGAGCTGGGGCTTTTCAAAACAGTCAGGGGAGGAAGAGGGGCGAATGCGAGAATGGACTTCAAAAATGTCCTTTGCAAAATATCCCCTGATTTTTGGCTAGGAGTAACAAATAGGAGCAATGGTAACACTGAGCTGCAGTGGAGAGTGTAATAAGGAGAGAAATTAAATATTGATCACTCCTTGTGTCAAGGAGAGAAACAAAGAGTGAGAGGAAAGAAATCGAGTGAAGAGGGGACATTTTCCACATAGCTAAAATTGTCCAGTAGCTGCTATGGGAGGATCAAAAGCAGCTTCTCATTCAGAGCAGGGATGTAGGTGGGATTGACTGTCAATCTCATGCTGTTCAGAGACAGGGACAGAAGAGCTCTGCAGGACTGGGTTAGACCAGACATCCCATCCTCCCTGCTTTCAACTCTGGACACATTTGCTATCATATGGTGAGAGGACAGAGGCCTTAAACAGGTCATGGCAACAGCATGTGGGGGAAACTTCCTTTCTGACCCCAAAACCAGTGCACGGTGAAGTTACTCTCTCGGCTTCTGCATATAGCTGATGGACCACACATGTCTCAAAGCCCGCCTCAGTGAATGCAGTCCTGCCCATTCCTGTGGACAGGAACAGTCTGCCAGATGGTTTCAGTGGCAGTGGGATTAGGGAGATGAAAGGAAAAAACCCTAACAAATTCTGTGTGCACTTCTCAGAGACTGAAACATTTTGGAAAATTCCCCTTCTTCTCAAGGGGACGCTAAGGAACAGAGAGGGGCTGCCAAACCTGTAGCAAAGTCTT
Organism: Eurypyga helias; assembly: GCF_000690775.1. Lineage (NCBI taxonomy): Eukaryota > Metazoa > Chordata > Aves > Eurypygiformes > Eurypygidae > Eurypyga > Eurypyga helias. The sequence continues at coordinate 29,860 of NW_010243574.1, read as the reverse complement.
GGAACTATCATGTTTTTAAGATATGTACCTTAAGCAGTAAAGAGAAAGGACAAAATTTGGTAAGAGTGTATTCTACCTGTCACAAGCCCCATGGTCTCTAATTTATCTCCATATTGAAATTTGTTTTCCTGTGCTATGGGAAGAGAGGGGGCCCTGGACCATGTCCCTAGCTGATGTAAGCTGACACAGCTCCATGCACTTCAGCACTGCTGCCCTGGGACCAGGTCCACAGCCAAGCACCACCAGCATGGACCTGGGACTAGGTCCAAGCAAGATTTACACCATTGCTTCTCCAGAGGTGATCAGCTGACTGCAGGGGAACAGGACTGATTTTATAACAGCGGAAGGCTTGACCTACTCCTTAAGGGAGCTTCTTATAGCAGAGTCTTGTCAGGCAGTTTACTGCCTCTGCCCAATCTGTGCCCCAGCTGTGGACATAATCATGTATTTGTATATGGGTAGACAGATAGGCAGACAGGAATTTTTAAGAAATAATACATCTACTAAAACAAGATTTCACCTTAGTTGGAGCTTATTAGACCTGGGCAGGAGTTGCACTCAAACTGTTGTGGTCTCAAATCCCATGTGAAGACCATAGTATCACACAAAAATTGTGTCTCATCGATCTGACTTAGGTTACTGCTGTTTGGACTGAGCAGGGATTTCTGAGGATCCTTAGTGAACATCACAATTGATTAAGCAAAGGAATTGAAGGAGACATTCCAGCAGTAAAACTTGCTATTTTTTTTACACAGAGCTTACACTGTTTAACTGTAATCCACTGTGTAGCGTTATTATGCTGTGTTCTTAGCAAAAGCAAGGGATTCCTAGGGATTTTATCTTACTAGCTTCAGCATAATCATAGTATTTCAAATAAACAGAAAATTTCTTCAGCAACCTTCTTGCAGGAGTGAGTCTGAAGTGTAGCAAGCTGAAACAACTAAATTAGGGTTGGTTTCCAGCCTTTCTGCTTCCTGTCACCTGAGACAAGTGCTTTGGAACCTTGCTGGATTTGGTGCTTCCTCACAAGACAAAAGACAATGCCAGCCTTCCTGACACTTGGCCAGGGTTTCCTGAAATATAAGCACTTTGGGGAGCTCGAAGGAGCAAAACAGGCTGTGAAGAAGAAAAGTCACAACTTTCTCCTGCCCCTGGTGCAGGCATTGAGTCACAGAAGGTGCTAAGATTTCCAGGGAATAGGATTGGAGAGCAAACTGGTAGAGATAGCATAACCATCTCTTACGTGACAGGAGAGACACAGTCCAGTGGGATACTGTGATGCTCACACTTAAACACCAGTTGCCCTTGACTATCATGCTGGTGCTGCTGAACATTGTGCTGGCAGGATGCTTTAGCTCTGCTCTCAGAAATGCACAGGTGGTCATCTCACTGCTCAGTGAGATGCACACTTCAGTTTCACAGCAAGGCTTATCATTAGTCTGCCAACACCAGACTCCCATGTGGATCCAGACCCCCTCCCTCATCGGTGCTGCTGCTTGCCTCCTCTCAAGCAGGGGCTGCTTGTGCTCTGTGTCTGGCAGGGATGGAGCAACCTAAGCTGTGGGAAGGAGAGTGTACCCAGCGTGCAGAAAGCCTGCAGTTGTATTTAAATCAGAGCCAGGAGACTTGACCTGTCAGACAACGCTTTGCTGCCTCTCTCCAGATGCAATAAATTGCATTTCTTTTCCTTTCAAGCCTCACAGAGTGGGGACAAGGAAGAAAGGACAGTGTTTCTCTGTTTTTTGGTTCATGGTCGGTGATTTCCACCCTCCCTTCTTGGTCACTGCAATTACACTTTCACTCCTGCAAGGTCACGTCTGTATGGGCTGGAAACCATTTTGCTACGTGCGATTCCTATAGGCCAGTCCTTCAAGGCTCTTTCCAAACACTGGCTCCACCCTGTAATTCCCTCTTCTGCAGCTCATAGATCTTACAGTCAGAACAGTTTCAACAACCAACTGACATCCACTGTCCACCATATGCCTTCTGAGGTTTCTCCTCCTGACCACAATGGCTTTCTCTGCTGGCAGCATAATTTTTGCTCTCTATTGATGTGCCCTTGTGGTAGTGTTTCTCCTTAGCTGCTTCACTGCTAATCAACCAACTGGGCTGCCCTGTGGATATACCACTGATGGTATATCCATAGTATGAGTGACACTGGTGGCCACATTCTCAGTCCTGTGAAAATTCCCTTGACTGAGGGTGTGTGTGTTTCCCGAGGGAGCAGTTGGAAACTTGCTTTTCTCCCCACGATCTGCCAGAGTTAACTGTACCACATGGCAGTCTTTTTGCTTGAAGGTAACTGACTTCATTCTAGACTTTTCCCGGGAGAAGAAAGAAAGCTTTTTACAAAATCCTTTTTGTTTTCTAGTCATAGTAGTAATGGTTGGTTGTTGCATCTCTCTTTGGAGCTGCCCACAAGTCAAATGTCTCAGGAGTTTTCTAAGATGCTTTTGATGTTCCCTCTAGTCTTTAAAAAAAGCTTTTAAAAAATGTACAGTCAGTTCCTATAAAGTCTATTTCATTTTTTCGGCACTGTATTATCTCTGCAGTGACATTGTTAATCTGACAGTTCATCATCTGTCCCAGCATGTCTCAAAGAAAGAGGTGCAAAGTTTGGTCTTTGTCTGGCAACTTAAAACCCCTTTGTGACTAAGGAGTACAATGCCTTGTGCAGTTCCCTGGGTAGAGGAAAGGACAGTTGTCCAATAGTGTTCTTGATTCAATTTCACTGACACCAGGTATCCAAAGGTTACAGCTTTCAGGCATGGACAATTTTTGTTCGGATCAGCATCAATGCTAGCACTGGGTACAGAGAAGCAAATCACAGCTCAAAAACACAACTCAGGGAGTGGCAGCTCCATCTAAGTTAGCTCATGTATAGGCCATGGAGGGAGAGGAAGATCTCCAGGGAATCTTGCACAGGCTCTGACTGCTAGTCAGAGCCTGATGAGGTGATCTCTCTTTTGGTTGGGATGAGATGCCTAGGAGTCATTACCCTCCATCATTTCTCTAGTCCAGTGAGTACCAAGCACTATGGAGCAAAGAAGCTTCCTAGTTAACATTCAGACACATTTTCCTCACTCAGAAAAACATGTCAAACACTATCAGAAAGAAGTCCTCAAATTGGATACAGCTTGCTATTGATGGAAGATTTGTATACACCATGAACCCTGAATGTCTCACAGATCCTTCAAAAGGAGTCCCAAGGGTAGTTGAAATGGTGTAGAGGTAGTGAGCTATACATATGATATGAGGAAAGGTCAGGAAAATATGAGGAAAGAATACTTTGAAGCACATGACATAATCTGTCACTATTTTAAGAGATGATATCTTTGCTTTTCTAAAGCACTTCTTCATGTTTTCTTTTCAAGACATTCTACACAGAACATTCCTTTTTCTCCGTACAGATGAAGTCATACCTATAAAAATATTTCTGTACAATTAATTTCTATGCAACAGTGACACATAGCAGATTTCACAATGTCTGTCTGGATGAAGAACATCATGAAGATGCCATTACTGGTACTGAGCATTCCCAGTAAGTAAATTTTACAGAATTTAATCATCTGTAGTTGTTCCGGCTAATGGCTGTGGTAGAGTGGTGAGAGTATAGGGATACTAAACACCATGCTTTAAGTCTTAAACCAATCTCACCATAAGTAGTTAGGATGAACCATGTGCTGGGCCGATTTTCCAAGAGTGTCATGGTTTGAAGTCCCTGCACTTTTCTTCACAGCTTACAGCAGTGATAGTTGTCACAGTGAAAATCCAAAGCAGGCTGGAATGTCTGTCCACAGTAAGCAGGGAAATTTCTACTTTTCAGAGCCCAGCAGTGCACTGCAGCAGTCACCTATGACTGTTCCTGAGTGGTCAGCACAAAGCACTGAGAAAGCAGCCATCTTCCATACTTATAACTACAGTTTCTGAGACCACTGTGTGTGTAAATGGGAGAAGAACACTATTTTCCTAGTCCTACAACAGTATTATGGTGCCTTCAGTCTATTCAGAGAATGAAATATCATATATAAAGGTAAACTGTGGGTATGATAGGTATGTCATGCTGTTCACAAACGTGACAAGAAAAGGCAGCAGGAGCCCCTTTGGATTTCTCCTTAGATTTTTCAATCTGCAGAGGGCGTGGAGGCTTACTTAAGTAGTGCTCTGGAGACCAACATCTTCCCTTCTGTCAATCAAACTATCCACTAGATCCCTTTTTGGAAACAAGGCAGGAAGGTTAAGGAATTACTGTGGCGCGCAGTCTGGGCTCTTAATTCCTGCCCCTCACCATTATACCTTGTGACAGGCATTACATGATATATGGTCTCCCCAGGTGGCTAAGGATAAGCCAGTTGTTGTGGTGCTGATAAAGTTCTGACATATCCCAGATCCCTATCCATATCCCTTCTTAGATATATGCTTGAGAACTTGAACCAACTTGAAGAAGAGACATAGAAAGAATGGGCTGCAGTGAGTACAGTACCAGAGTATTGTCTGGGACTGATCCACTCTGAGGAAGGGGTGGTGGTCCTGTTGCTCTCACTCCTGTTGTTGACAGAAATCAGTCTGTAACAACAGCAAAGAAAGGCAGAAACAGTGAATCTGGACCCAAACCCAGTGTGCTGGTTTCAGGAGTCATAAAGGTGCACCTTGGTTTTATTGGGTGAATTGTAAGTAGAAATTGAGGGAAAGGAAACTGCAACACTCATTTTACTCTTCTGCTTCTATAAATAAAGGGCTGTGAGCAAATCTGGGAAGTAACAACCACACATGGCACCAGATGCCAGGGAGGGGCACTGAGATCCATGTAAGGCAGGCATCACCCTGAAGTGCTGTCACCTGCTATTCACGGGAGTGGCTGAATACCTTCATGTTCACACCAGGCTGTCAGCAGCAGCACAGGGACTGGTGAGGCTAAGTGCCCACAGAGGAGCAAGAAGTCCTTCCAGGCAGCCTCAGCTGCTACAGCAGCAATAGAGAGAGAATGGTGGCTATTCACAAATTATGTGCAACCAGAGAAATGCTAGGTCAAGCAAATAGATTTTGTATTAGCTCTGTGCATGGTAAGGTTGATGTCCAGGTCCCACTGCTTCTCTCAGCTGCTATCCCTGATCTCTGGAAGGAGTGCCTGCCCCTTCAACAAAGATTTGATTATACTTCATAAGACACTGCCCGTCTGGGAGTTGGACCAACCTCACAGAGTCCTTCGACAAGGAGGAAATAGACCTTGGACAATTCACTCACTGGGCTGTTGGTGCATCAAGACAATGGCATCATGTTATTCACATACAGGTCAGATTGGCTATGAGTAGTGTTTGCACTCACTGCTTGTGCTGCATTCCTAAGTAAGGATCAGCCCACACAACCTTAAGGCTAGAGTTTTGCTGCAGCTGCCCCTCTCTAAGCAACTGCCCCCTCTGACTGAGACTTGCTTCCTCACTATTTAGTCTTTGGGAAAAAGACTACCTCCCGTTTGAGGGGGACTGTAAGGAATGATGTGGTGTTTATTTTCCCCTCCTTAGAAGGAGAGGAATCTGGGTTGTGCTGTGTGTTAAAACTGTGTGTGTCTGAACAGCACACAATTTATAATTAGAAGCAAGGGTGAAAAAATGCCACCTCCCCAGTCAATATCTCAGTCTTTGCAGAGAGATCCCATCCATGAATGCTTCCCCAGGCGTGCGAAGAACAAAATTTTGTTTAGCAGGACCCTCTGCCATACATTCCAAGCCCTGGGGAGAGGTTCCAATACCAAGCAGAGACAGACCTGTGTGCCGCTGGCTCCATCTTTCCATTTAAAATTTTTCAGTTATGATGAAGTCTTACTAAATGTATTTAATAAAAAAAAGCTGGGTCCAGTTTTGCCTTGAAAAAAGACTTTTAATTTTTTAGTAACAGGTAGAGAGCTAGTTGTCTAAAAAGTTCTTTAAGGGCCTAAGTTCAAGAATTATGGATTTCTGCATGTGGTATCTCATTAACTGTAGGAGTACCACTTTGACTGCCATCCTAGCACCTCAAAACATTTTACAAAGGCAACAAATTGAATTAACTGGCAGCACCGCTTTGCATTTGCAGGGAAGGTTTGGCTGGAATTGTCAGTTCAGTGCACTTAGCTGAACTGGTTGAACAGATATATCTTATGCCATGGGTGTATTGGGAGTCTGTAAACATACACAGAACAAGACAAAGAACCAGG
>NW_010243574.1:15944-23637 GCF_000690775.1 Eurypyga helias | reverse complement strand
GCAGGAAGGATCTGTGCTTACTAGATAATGTTCATCTGGTCTCTCAGCAGCTTGCCATATAAATATGTAAATGACACAACAGGCACCAAAGATGTGAAGAAGCATGTGAAATAACTAAAATCATTTAACAAAACACTGTTAGTGTCAAGAGCAAGAGTCATAGCCCTGATGCCTCACTCAATCAGACTGCCAAGTCCTATAAATCTTCACATTGCCCATCAACTTTTCTTGTGCCTATCTGTATGCAGAAGCAGTATGAACTGCAATATATCTTTCAGTTTAAAAGAGTATCTTGACAGAAGACTTCTTGTAGAAATATGTGAAAGAGTTTTATTTTTACTTTCAAGTACGAACAACTGCTTAAAAATTATGTTGTTTGTTTAATACATATGATTCCTGCTACATGCATTTTGACTGGAGTATGTAGGAGCTGTTCCATGGCTAGTCTGCCAGCAACTACCATCCAGTCAGGTGCAGTCTGCTCAAACAAGTTCTAGGACTTTTCTCTTTTGTAATTTTCCTGAGAAATAAGGCAAGTTGCCACAATCATTTAGATTATCCTCAACACTGAATTTGCCTTGAAATCAGAGAGTGCTCCTTTTCAATGAAAGCCATTTCTGACTCAGGCTTACCATTTGCTCGCTCTCTGCAGGTCTGAGCTACCTATTCTTCAAAATATGCAATCAACTCTTCGAGGCAAATCACTTATATCACCATGAAAGCCTATTATAGCTGGGAAAATAGAGATGTGCCTGTTGTGACTGTTGATTGAAATGGCAAGATTTCATTTTCATAATTTATTAACATCTGTTATTTAGCTCTTATTAGAGTTTTCTCAGTGTAGAAATTGTGTTGTTGATGAGATTCACAATTTCTGTTTGAAAATTAAAAAAAGATCATCTTTTATAGGTGTGAGTGTTAGCATAGTGAATGCAAATGGCTGTACAGGAGCCTTGCTCACCCTGACCCTGGAGCACTCACCCAGCCTTAGGAAACACTCAAACACTGCTTTTCTTGGTCTTTTCATACACTAAAATTCTCTTGAAAACTGAATTTTCTCTTCACTTCAGAAGTGCACCCTGAGTATCTATACTTTCCAGGGCTGCTGAGAGCTTGCTATGACTGAATGGTTAGGAAACCAAGGGAGCGAAGTCCCTGAGCTCCTCTTTCTGCCTGCCTTGCACTGAAAGGTGTACATTCAATAAAATCGCTGATGGCTCTTATAAAGCCCTCTGCTGTTTTCTTGCTTGTCTATAACACACAGACCATCTGGGTGAAAGTTTAACATGGTGACACATTAAACTCTTAAAAATAAATCATAGAGATATTGGCAGTGGCATATAGTTTTTTAAGACTCCTTCATTCATTTATTTTTCTCCCATTTTCCATCTGCTCCTGCTCATTGCAGTCTCCAGATGCTGCTCTGTCTTTGGAAACCAGCTGGATGGATTCTCCTTTCAATAAACTGATTTATAGCTGAAGTACAGAAAATTGAAATCTCATAGCAAATATTTCAGAAGCATTTTATCTTCCCCTGTGTCATTCTTTGAAAAATCCATGCTTATGATTGGCTGTAGTAGTTGTCAATGACATCTGAATTAAAAAACAAACAAACAAACAAAACAAAACTAAAAAACCAACAACACAAAAAACCCCAACCAAACAAACAACTATATTATTTGCTAATCTTTAAGTGCCTGGACATTCTTAATGCATAGTTTCAAATTCAGTACACATGTGTGTTTATGAACTGCAACCTCCACATGTCGGATTGATGTAGCCCTTCTCTTTTTATAGAAGAAACTGCTGCAGGTGTTTTTCCTTGCACCAGAAAAGCAGAACTTCAAACGCGTATGCATGACACTATACAGATAGAAAGGGAAAAAACAAAAAAATAGATGACATTCACTGCTATGGTCAACTAATCCATGAACATTTTCTCCTGATAAAAGATTAAGCAGAAAACCTAGCGATTTGGACAAATCTGATGTAAAATGAGAAACAATCTGTCCTACCCATACATCAATACATGCTTAGAACTGGAATTGTATGTGTATTTTAGACGATATGAAGTGTTGCCAGATCTTCCTCTTTAAAATGCTAGTGCACTTTTACCAGCCACCTGAAAACTGTGACTGTAGCACTGTATGTTGGATTTTTTTTGGATTCTGAGTGTTGTGGGTTTCAGTTTCCATTTTCTGTCGGTCTGCAGTTTTGTTAAAGACCTCTTAAGGTCTTAAAAACCTCTAAAAGTGTTAGACTGCTACTTTGCAGATGTAAAAAGACCCAGATACAGTAGACATGATTCTTAATTCATTACCACTGCATTTAGATAGGAATAATTGCACTGACTTCCTTGGAATTCCTCCTGATTTGCACAGCTGTGAATGTGAGAGGGACCAGGCCCCGCTTTTTAATTACTATTCCAATTATCCATCCAATTTTCTCATGTACTCAATCATTTGAGATTGTCTTGGGGAGGCTTTGAAATGAAAGTCACAAATGAAGACCGAAGGAAGAGGCATGCGCTTTTCATAAAGCAGCGCCTTCAGATTGTGGTCTTCCAGCATTTAGAGTGCCATCTCCTGGACCTTCCTGATGCAGCATCCTCCCCAGGCAACCTGCCAGAAGAGATGAATGGGTTGATGAAAACAGCATCTAAACATACTTCTGAGAGACAAAACAAATAGCATCTAAGGAAAAAACTGTGTTTGCTTCACTATGTGCCCACAAACACATCCCTTACACAAAAACGTCTTTTCTTTACCTGGGCCCAGATATAGCATGCTGCTGGTGGGGTTGCATGACCCAGTACTGCCTGTTTCTCTGTGATGTGATAGATGGCCTAACCCACCTGGGCCAAAGCACTGGCTGTGTAAGGGTTTTGGATGGGATGACCGTTGCAGCATGTACACAATGTCTGCTGGATTGCAGATACAGAGAAGGAGACAGACAATGGCTTGGATGGGTTCAAAATCTAATATTTGACTTCCATTTTCATTAAAGCAGAGAACAAGTGCCCTGAAATTAGGTCACACTGTGCAGATTAGCCTTTGTCATTCTAGTTGTTTGTCCTGTGAAAAGGAGAAGAGGCTGTTGCTGGGATGGTACAATCTGTCTTTGGGAGTTTCATTTAATTTTTAAGTTGTCCCAAATAACATACTCCTACAGGTGCTCTGCAAGGATTGAGTTTTCAATGAAAGTGTCAAGGTGCTGCAGGAAATCTAAGACTTGGAGATCTCTCTGCAGGTCATTTAATTTCTTTCCCAGGGAACAGCAATTCAAATAAATGTTTATCTAACCCTTTTCTAGAAGCCTCCAAGGAAGTAGCCATTACTTTAATGAATTTATTTATTTACTTACCTGACCATTTATTTGTTTATTTATTTATCCAGCCAGCCAGCCACTCATTTATTTATTTATCCAGCCGTTTATCTATCTAGCTCTTTATTTATTTATCTATTTATTTGTTTGTTTGTGTTTCCTTTTCAAAACTAAGAGTCCCAAGTCCCTTGTGTTTTCTGTACCACTTATCTCCCTGGTACCTCTGCTGTAGGCAATCCAATTCTTAATCTTTCATGATGTGCATAGGCCAAGCCTTGAAATTATAATCCATCTAAAGCTGAGTAGAAAGGACAATCCTACGTATGCTGTTTTACACAGAACCCTCCATCTTATTGTATTGCTGGCAAGGGATTTTGGTACTTCTTCAGTAATGACTTTTGCCTGCTGTGTTATTTTATTCTGTGTGGTAAGTCTGAAAGACCTGTCTCAAGACCTAGCTGTTCCTCATTTTCTACGTGTGCATACACTCCTCCTTCCTTTGTGTAGGAGTGTTGCTATTAGGAACGTACTATTAGGAATGTAGGAGCAAAGTACTGAAAGGAAGTCAACCCACCCCATGAAATTGGCTCTGCATCAGAGAGAGGACTTTCCTTGAAGGCAGAGACTCCTCCATCCACCATCCTATCCTCCTGTTACTATGTAACCTTCGGAGAGTAACTCAAGGAGAAGTGAATACCCCTATGTCGGAGTGTGCTGTTTTCACTGCTTTCCAAACTACCTTTGTTCAGACTGTCCAAAGAAAACAGAGGCAAACTGCACGTTTTCTTTGAAGGTCTGGAAGACCTACGCATTCAAAATGATAACAAAACTTGAGATTATTACCAAGCACATCACAAATGTGCTAGATGACACATCCATTACATTTGGGTTCTCCATTATGCTCCGCAGTGGAAATGTCCTTGAATTACTAATGCAGAGTAACACCTTCTCTTTTTTCTGTTTCCTAGAAATTAAGGCAGCTTCATTAACTGACGAAGCACATGTTACTTATTGTGGCAAGAGACAACATAATCTATGCAATAACAAGAATTCCTAAAGCAGATTAGAGTTGTTATAACACTGAAGTAGCCATATTGCTGTTATGTTATTATGGTAATTGACTGCTTTGGTTGACTGTCAGATATGCCGTGTTCCTTCCTAGTTTCTTCCAAAACAGTAATAGAGTTCTTACTAGCAGTTTTCAGGGTTGTTGGAAAACCAGTCACTGAGCTTGCATGCCACTTCATTGACATGTAATACAAATTTCTGAAATAGAAAGGGATGAAGCACTTACTTTCTTCCATTAATTATTTTCAGGTCAACTGGAAAACTGAGTATTTGAACTGAGGTTTGTAAGAATGAATGGCATAGGGCCAAAGCCCAGTACGTGCAATGCAGAATAATACTCACTGTTGAACAGGTATTTTCTACACTTTTTTTTTGTGGTCCTTAAAGAGATGTTGTTGAGAAGTGAGTTAGCCTGAATCTGAAGACAGCCCTCCCTGGAGGTGTCTGCATGCAAAAGCTGATGTCCAGAAACATAAAGTTGCAACGATTTTGTGATCTAAAATAACACTATTACTTGTCCTAAACAGGAGGAGTTAATCTCAGTTTCAAACTCAGTAAGACAAAGCTGTACTTTGTGTGCACAAAGAACAACTACAGGAGGAAAGAGAGTGGAGATCCTGCTGCAAACCATTTTCCTCCTACAGAAAAACCAAGCCCTTTGTCTGGAATGACAGAGTCTTTATGGGGAATTATTCTGCTGTAGCAACTCATTCTATATGAGCTATATTCAGCAATTCTCATAGAGGCATTGAACAACCTGAAAGGAATTGCACAGACCTATTGCCTTGGAGAACAATGACAATGCAAGTTTAATATTAACATTTATCCAAAATTTGAGTTCCATTAAAATAGTGCAATGAGTATCTTGCATAGTTTTCTAAAAAAAAATTACACAGAAAAAGCATAGAAAACAAAAATCTTCATACCAGTTAAGTTTTCAGAATGTCACTGTGACTCATATCATCTTCTACAGCATGAATGAAGGGCTGGCCACCCCCTGTAGATAGTGGAAAAGAAAGACCCTGCAAATCACATAAAAGCATAAGAGTCTTTTGCACAGAGAAAGAGAAAATGCTGTTCTTTTTATCCATGGTGGATAGACGAAAAAGTCTTTTCAGCAGGAAAACTTTTATTAGACACTAGAAAAAAAAAAGTTCCTATTAGGAGTTGATGTAGGTTATACATAAATTTACGTACTCACTTTTCTCAGAAAAAATGTAACTAGATTTGATCCTGACCTATTGCATGGGGTGATCTAGTCAGGGCACAACCAGCCCTCTAATGCTATGACATGAAAGGACACTTGGCTTTGGTTCAGCACCAAGGAACTTCTGAGCTTCTTGGCAATATTTGCTGTGTTCACTGCTCATCCATAGCTCTCTCCAGGGTATAACGTTGTGACAATGATGGTGGTGTGAAATACACCACCTTGTTTCTCACGCTGTCTCCTGACAGAAAATGTAAACCTGCTAGAGCTATGTGTCACTGTGTTACTGTGATACTTGCTGTGCTACACTGCTCTTCCTTGTATTAGCTGTAATCCTGCCTCAGCAGGTTTTCCATGGAGTTGGCAAGGGGCAAAGCAGGCAGCATTTGGCACTGAGGAGCCCTGCAGCGAGGCAGAGGTGCCTAGAGAGGTGTCTGGATGGATCTGGAGCCTAATTGCATGCTGGTAGCGGCAGAGGGCCACAGAGCCTTTTCACATGCATAGCAACACCAAACATCTTAGGGAGCTGTTGGTGCGGTAGTTGAGTGTCAGATAGGTGCTAGGGTCTTCAGAAAGGAGAACGGTTGCCAAAAAATAAATGTTTCCCAAAAGAGGTGGTCTGAGAAAGAAGATGGGAGGTGGGAAAGGAGGAAAGTAAAGATCCTAGCTGGAAGATAGGAGAGAGATGGATAGCAGGTAAATGTGGTATAAGAAAGCTTAATGTTAATGTATTTCTTATCAAATACAGGTGCTCGTGTCTATATCTGATTGTACTGCGTTGTAGTGAGATGTAATCAACAGAGTGTCTCAAATGTACACTAAGATCCTCTACTCAGAAGCAATTACTAAGGCTTCCTCATCACAAATGAAAGACCAACAATAATGCTCTACTTTGAAACTGAAGTACAGTATATGCAACATTCTAAAGTGGTATTTGTTTGTTTTCTAGCTGCCAAATGACTCTTCATACAGTAAGAATGATCTATCTGCCCCTCTGGGAGAAATCTTACACTGGGACAAGATGGAGAGACTGAAGTAGGAATAAAAGAACCCCACAGAAAAAAAGAATCAAAGGCAATATAACACTCCCATCCACAGTTTTAGAAGCAAGAACTGCTTTTAAGCCATTGAGGTAATAATAGCTCTATGGACAAGAAGATCATAAAACAGGTAACATCTACTCAATAGAAAACTCCATCTGTCCTTACCTGGGCATGTCTCTGATAAGCCTAACAGCACTTGCCTGTAGCACACTTGCCGTTTAAGGGCAGTGCTGCTGAGCGGGGATCTGCCAGGCTTCTTACAACACCCTGACTGGTAAAGAACTTTGACATTTCTGCTCTGATACTCCTACATATTCATGCAAAGCCTCTCTAGAGGACCTGATGTCTGTACCTCACTTGCTTCAGGAAGTGAAAATAGAAAGATCTGGTATATGTGTTTGATGTCCTCAGAAATATTGGAATGGCCTGCCATCACATCCTCTGCCCTTGAAGTGCACCCTTTGGAAAGAGCTTTCTTAGAGGCAGCAGGGCAGAGGAAGTTCTGCCACTTGCTGGTGCTGAATGCTCTGGTCTGCAGCACAAACACAGCTGCATGGGACAATGCAGGAAGGATATCAGTTTTCCAGTCACAAAACCGCTTTCATTTTTTGCTTGTGCAGCTGATTTTAGCAGTTTTTGCTTGTGCAGCTGATTTTAGCAGAAGACCTAGAAACAACCATTTTCTTTATTTTTCAGTCTTTTATGTAAGAGAGCTAACCTCTAAACACAGTAGAAGATTTCTGTGGAGCTGCTACTGCAGGGGGGGAGCTGTATAGCCTATGACAAAAATACAGTCTCCCAGTCAGTGTGTACTTGAAAACCTTGATTATCCAAACCTTGGCTCACTGGAGCTCCCAGGCTGCTGAGGAAAAACACAAAGAAATCCTAAAAAAATAAATTTAAAAAAACCCAAACAAAAACAAACAAACAAAACCTAAACCCATTTTAGTGCATTTCTAAGACTATTTGAGCTTTGTCTTGTTGTTTGCAGGCTCAGCAGGCTCATGTTTATCTGAATCATGAGAATCTGAAATAAATTTCTTACTCAGAT
>NW_010243574.1:0-15928 GCF_000690775.1 Eurypyga helias | reverse complement strand
AAAACTGAACTAGTTATAGACCAAAGAAAGTGAAAAAGGGAAAATTTCTTCAACACAGTAATGCTGAGATAAAATTGCTCACCTATTCACCTTTTGTAGTCCCTTTTAAAACTTAAGCCACTTACATGGTGCAGAGAAGCACAAGTGACTGTATTATTTGTATACCTGTCTAAATACAGAATTGATACACCTTTGTCTTGAACATTTTATTTGAGAATAACAATATACATTTGCTAAGAAACAAAAGAACCAATTTCTCATTTAATGACCTTGTGCCAAATGCTCAGCTACAGTAAGAATCTGGTTCTAATAACCAAGTTAAATGACTTTAAGGAATGAACACAGCATACAAATTGCAGTTCAAGCCTCAGTTTTTACAAGGCTCTTTCTTGCTCTCAGTGTCACACAAAAAACCCCAAACCATCCAGAAGAGGACTTTCAAAGCTTCCGAACAGGTAAAAGGCTGCTGAGAAATGGGGATGTTTTCTGGAAGGACTAGAGAGGACTTGCATTGTAGCAACCTTCTGGTGCCATCAATGGGAGGGGAGGGTGGCTGCTCCAGAATGGGCCCGGCTGCAGATGAACAGTATTGCAGACAGTGCAAGGTTCTCCAGACAGGCCTTGCTCTGAGGACACCCTCAAACACACTCCCGCTACACTCTGCTATCGCCGATCACAAAGCTGACCTCCACAGTGCTGCTTGCAGGAGCTGAGGGCTTGCAGGGGGAGATACTGTTGTCCTCCAATGGCAGTATCATTATCTGTTTAAGACTGATGAGGAGAAATGCAGGTCTTCAGCCACCTACAATTCTTCCACCAGCACCAAAGGAAGCTGATGTGGCCAGATGAAAGGAAATCAGTGGAACTATCTAAAAACTGTACAGCTTTGAAAGCTCTGCTGGCATTCTTCAGTGTTGGTGCCCACCTGGAATGGCACTGCTCACATGCGGGCTGATACTAGTGTGACAGATCAAGGCTGTGTCTAGATGTGATGAGTCCCACTTCGCCTTGGAAGCCCAGTTCTATTTCAGTTGAAAAGTCAGACTGACCTGAGCCAGACAACTTAGTGCAGATGCTGTTCTGCAAGTGAGGGACATGGGGAATCCAAAGCTACTGAGCCTGAAGGCCACTTAGCAGCTGGTCCCACTCATAAGGCAGTAATTGTGATGCACCTGGTGGGTGGCTGAGTTCTTTCCCATGCCACATTATTGGCTGTAGAGAACCCAGAAGGTGGTTTCAGGAAGAAGACTATCTCCATCCCCAAGATACAAGGAGACAAAATATATAAGAAATATTTTTCAGCCTGAAATTATGTCCCGGATTTAGATTCACAGGAGCATAAGATTGAGAGAAGGAAGCGGTGTCTGAAGGAGGATTTAGTACCTTGCACAGAGCCGTAACTATCTAATGCCTTTTGCAGAATGTAAGCAAAAATAGTTGTAAGCTACATTCTTTGTTGGCTAACACTGTTGCTGAGGAGGTGGAACATTTCAGAAGAGAGGTGGCCTTTCTGGACTTGCAGTATGGTGAAAGAGGGTGACCAGATTGGCGTGTACAGTGCTGGGTGCACACCAGCACCTGCACACTTGGGGTGTACACTTCAGGCTGGGTCTTTGCAAGGCTCTGCACAAGCACAGAATCTGATAGACCCTGATCCCTCCTAGCAACAGATGGGAAAAGAAACACTGGCAAGAAAATGGCTTCTATCCAAGGTGGGACAAAAGACTAGTTGTGGCAGTCAGATTTGAAGACCAAAGCTGAAATACCTTAAGAGCAGATGAGAGCTATAAGCCAGCACACTCTGCCATTCTGGTGTTTGCAGGGGTCTGATTTACTGGTGCTTTCTGTGAACAATTTAATTTATGTCACTGCCAGCCTTCCGTTTCATACCTTTTACTCTGAGGGCTGTAACATCTGGTGAGGCCTGCACCAGCATCCTGTTCTCCAGGCAATACATGCCTCCAGACAGCTCTCAGCTGGAGGAGAGCGGATCACCAGGGTCAGGTAGGGAGAGAGATCTGCTGGTGGCACAGCCACGCTGGCAGGAGGTGCAGCAGGTCTCAGCAGAGCCTCTGCAGACCAGATTCCTCTTCTCGACTGGCACATACACATGAGGCAATGAGAACCTGGGATGAAAATCCTGACCTTACTGAAACCAGCTGTACTCTGGGCATTATCTTATTTAATGATCCTCTCCCCCCTGCCACCACACTCGCTCCTCTTCCCCCACCCTCCCACTCCTGCCATCATTCTTTGACTGTTCAAGTACACTACTAAAGGCAAATCTACTTGACCCTTTTCCAGAGACAAGTACCAGCTCATGTCATATCCCCAGATGCTAATCTGCCCAACTATCATAAATGAAGTTAGGTCAAGCAGGACTCCTTTCCCTCAGAATACCTGTCAAAGGAGCAATTCATCCCCAGGTCAAGTGCTCCAATTACCTCTCATTGCAAGCTCTGCACAGGCAATACATATGTACTGAAGTCAGAAAAGAGTCACGCCACTCTCCCACTTCCTTCCCCACATATTCATTGATGAGAGTCTTCACACACCCTCCTTGACTTCAGAGACATTGGGCAAAGATAGGGGAACCACTAAGGGTTTTAGGCTCTCATCCTAGCAGTGGACACCACCATAGAGCTTGTATCCCACCCTAGTCCCAGCCAAGCCTGTAAGGACATTGTGGACATTGTCCAGGGAAGGCACTCAGTGAGGAAGCTGAGAAAATTCTGCCTCTGTGTTCTTTACTCCCGCTAAACATCCCAGCTCGGACAGCCTCCCTTTGTATGCTGCATGCTCCAGTGCTGGTCATTGTTGGGTAGCCAGCACTCCCCATGTGTCTCACCAGAGGCGAGTAGAGAGGAAAAATCACTTCCAATGACCTGTTGACAGTGCTATGCCTGATGGAGCCCAGGATGTCTCTGGCTGCCTTTCCTGCAAGGGGACAGTGTTGTCTGACACCAGGACTCCCAAATACTCTTTTGCCAAGCCACTTCCCAGTCAGCCAACCCACAGTCTCTCTTGGTGCATGTGGTTATTCCTTCCCAGCTGCAAGACTTGGATATTCCTCTTGTTGAGCTGTATGAGGTTACTGCCAGCACATTTCTCCAGTCTGTTGAGGTCCCTCTGAATAGCAAGCACAGCCCTCTGGTGTACCAGACACTTCTCCACTTTCTGATCTTTCAGCCACCCTCCCACTTCTTGCAGACAGTGTACTCTGTACCATTCTCTGTACCATTGTCCAGGTCATTAATGAACCTGTCAAACCATACTGGTCTCAGTTTCAGTCCTTGGGATCAGTCACTAATGCTCAGCCTCCAGCTGGACTTTGAATCACTGATCCTCTGAGCCTGGCAGCTCAGCCAGTTTTCAGTCCACCTCACTGACCACTTATTTAGTCCATACTTCATCAGCTTGGCAATGAACATAGTATTGGAGACAGTGCAGAAAGCCTTGTCAAACTCAATAGAAAAAACATCTCCTGCCTTCCCTTCATTAATGGTCTTCTTTTTAATCACAGAAGGCTATGAAGTGAGTGAGGTACAATTTCACCTTTGTAAATCCATGCTGATCACTCCTAATCACTTTGCTGTCCCTCATATGTTTGGTAATGGTTTCCAGGATTATATGTTTCATCATCTTTCCAGCAATAAATTTGAAGCTGTTTGGCCTTGTAGTTCACTGATATTCCTTGCCCTTGAAGACAGGAGTGGTGCTGGCTTTTTCCCAGTCCTCAGGAACTTCACCAGTCATGATGGCCTTTCAGAGATAATCAACAGTGACCTCACATGACATCATCTAGCTCCCTGTCATGATTTAACACCAGCTGGAAACCAAGCACCACACAGCCACTTGCTCATTGGCCCTCAGTGGGATGGGGGAGAGAATCGGAACAGTAAAAGTGAGAAAACTTATGGGTTGAGGTGAAGACAGTTTAACAGGTAAAGCAAAAGCTGCACACACAAGCAAAGAAAAATTATGAATTCATTCACCACTTCCCATTGGCAGGCAGATGTTCAGCCATCTCCAGGAAAGCAGGGCTCCATCACACAAAACTGTTACTTGGGAAGACAAAACTCCAGCACTCCAGTATCTCAGCCTTCTTTGTGTCCCTTAAGACCACATCCCCATTCCAACCCACCAGCATGTCCAGATCTTACATAGTTGTCACTTTGATGCTGATGCACTTGTAAAGTTTCCTTTTCCGTTTTGTCTTACTTTCCAGATTCAATTCCATGTGGGTTTTGGTATTCCTAACCCCTTTTCTACGTGCTCCCACAGTGTCCCAGGTCACTTACCCATGCTTCCACTTCCTAAGTTCTTCCCTTTTATTGTTAAGCTTTGCAAGTAGTTCTTTGTTCATCTAGGCAGGAGTCCTGTCATCCTTGTTTGTTTTCCTGCTTGTCTGTTGGAGTCTTGATTTTCTTGAGTTTGGAGGGGGAGATCCTTGCAAATTCAGCAGGTGTCCTGGACTCTTCTCTTCTTCAAGATTGTATATTTTGAGATTCTCCCAGGCAGTTCCCTGAACATGCCAAAGTCTGCTCTCCTGAAGTTCAGGGTTGTGATCCTCAGATTGGAATTTTTGTCTCCTTCCAGAATCCTGGACTCCAGCAAGTCATGGCCATGAAATCAAGATCACCCAGCCCTCATATCCCCTACCATTTCTTCATTATTTAGAAAGATCAAGTCCAGCAGTGCTCCTCTCCCCTTCAGAACTTCAGGCACCTATCTCTGGAATTTACCCTCAATGCATCAATGAGGCCCCTTGGATTGCTTGTGACCTGCTGGATTGCCCCTCCAGCAAAGTGGTTCAGTTCCTCATGGAGACCGGGGCCTGTGGAGGTGAGCCTTCTTGCAGCTGTCTGAAGAGGCCTCGCCTATCTCCTCCTGGTCTGGCAGGCAGCAGACACCTACCACAACTTCACCCATGTTGGTCTGCTCACTAATCCTGACCCATCAGCTCTTTGCTAGTTCCTGACCCATCTTCAGGCAAAGCTCTATATGCCAGCTGCTGTCTCACATACAGGGGAACTCCCTTTCCTCACCTTCCCTGCCTCTCCTGTCTGTACCCTGTATAAAAGTCTGTAGCCATCTATGGCAGGACTCTGTGAAAGCTATTCTGTGACGTCTCCATGATCCCAGTGAGCTCATAGCCCTGCAATTGCATGTTGATTCATTGCTTCTCTTTGTTCCCCATGTGCATGCACGGAGATACATCCAGCTGTGCTGATTTCTCAGAAGAGGTGTGAGACCTTTTCCCACTGTGCTGCTTTGTAGGCATTTAATTATCTGTATGCATATGCTTGGGATGACTCCACTTGCTTCATGTTTTGCTGATCAGAAGGTCTCTCATGTCCACATCACCCTGGACCATTTGCTGGCCAGTGTAGTCCACCACTTCTTGTAATTAGGCAGTCATCCTTTCCTTTCCCTGTTGTTTCAAGCTCTTCTCACCATGTTATACAACCTGTTCGCAAAGATATTTCTGCCTCACTTAGTCAGGCAGATCCCAGCTCTCCCAAGTAGTCCTCAGTCCTAATCACAACCTGTTGCTGACACCAATTCACAAGAAGTTTTGACCTAGAGGATCCATCCAACCCTCCTCTAGCCCGTCCTTCTCACTGGACGGATACAGGAGACATTGCCTCAGGCCCCACACCCTTGACCATCACATCCAGCTTTAGGTAGTCATGCTTGAGCCTGGCAGTCATACTGTCACATCTGCCCTGGCAGTGTGATTATGCTGTTTTCATTACTGGTATAATAGCTCCTTATGCCTCAAGACCAAAGTTGTTGATTATGTGTGGAGCATAAGAAAAATTTGACGTTTTGGACAAGGGATTAGTTTTGCACCATTGGTAGTTAAAGTATTCTAATTTTGATTAGCAAATCAGCACAACTGAGGTGTAACTTGTGGCAACATTTGGATTGGACAAAAGATGTTCATCTTGACTGATGGTATTTTTTAAGTTGTATCATTCAGGCTCACACATGCCTAACATTTTTAAGCTTCATATGTGTACTCCCAAGGAGATAGATTTACTTGCCTATCCTCCAGATGGATTTCTCTTTCAACCTTGAAACCCAGATTTAAACATCCATGTCATATATTCCCCTCCTTCCTTCTCGCTAGCCAAATCCTTCTTGATGATGCCACATCACCAGGGGTGGGTCCTCTGTACACCCCTTTACCTCACTCCAAGAGAAGAGATGGTGAATAAGGAGCCCATCAGGCCATTCAGGTTCTTCCTGCCAGCAATACCAGTGTTCCTAGAAAGGGATTAAAGCTGTCAAAATTAACCAAGTCCCAGGTTCAAAATTAAAACTCTGAATAGACTTGTCGATGTTCATCAGTTTTGTGTTCTGCTTTTAACAGTGCTTGCTTTGCAAGCTAGAAAAGTGTGAGGTTACTATGTAGTTTTGTGTTGTATGGGTCATGTAACAGTGCTAGGGATCTCCTGGGGATGGAGCTGTGACCTCCATCAGCTGAGGAGAGCAGGGAATCCTCCTTTCTGAGCTGGTAACAACAAACCAAGCCCCTGCCAGGCCAGAGAACATCCTCCGCGCAGGATTGTTAAATACTGAATGGGAAGTAAACTACCAGGTATTTCTAGTGTAATTCATTTGGAGCAAGAGAAAGCAAATGAACTAGGAAGCTCCAAGGCCTTCAGCTGAGAACAAACGAGTCCCTGTTTCAAGCTTACAAAACAGTGTTTATCTGCACGTGAACTCTGCAACTCAAAATGACACTGCAGGCAGGAAGGGAAAAAAGCAACACAAATAACCCTCAATCAGCTGAGAAGCTGCCTTCCTACATTGCATTTATCATTGTCCCAGCATCTCCTTTATTTTTTTTCCCAGGCAGAGCAGAGCTTCCCTTACAGGGGACTCACCCTCAAAGATCAAACAACAAAAGCACTACATCCACTTGATTAGTGACCTGTGTACAAACTGATAAAGAAATGCCTAGCTCATCTGGCTTGCATTTTGTTGTTGGTTATTTAACATAACAGAGGGGCAGTGTCTCAGTCATCAGGGGATTTTCTCTAGTGATGGCTGACTCCCATATCTTCAGCACTGCAGTTCTGGGAGACTCAAGGCATTTGCAGATGGCAGTGAAATGTTTTTTTCTGACCTTCTGTGACCTATTCAATAAGGTCAAAAACCATGCCATAGTCTGTAGACAGTCACTGCCACCCAGACCAGAGATCAGCATTATAATTGTCTGTCAGTACAATGATAACTATCTGATTTTAATACTTGTTAACTAAAATGTCCTCTGCTGTAAAGTTAAAGTATTTTGCTATGCTGCAACCAGTGCTGATAAGGGTTTACTCTTTCATGGTACAGCTCATTTGCTATGCACTTTCTGTAGCACCACCAAAAAGGCTGCTTGCATTTAATTAGTTCAGAGAAAGTGGCAAGACCAGATAATTTTACTGAAATGTATGCTGTGAGGTAAGGACAATCCAGAAGGTAAGCTGTGGCAAATTCACATCTCTTGGCCATTCCCTTTTCCCAGATGCCACCGAACTGATATCTGGATTTGAATGCAATAGGATGGTGCAGACACATAGCAGAAACCCACAGCTCTGTGTAGAAAAGCCCACAGACAGAAGTCTACACAAGCCGTAGCCAACCCTGCCTCACTGCAGGAGGTGCAGCTAATAGTGTGTATTGAAATAGAGTTCTGCCCTCTCTGCTCCCATCTGCAACTCTAATTCCCCTAGTGCATGCAGCCAACCACCAGACAACTGCAGCCAGAGAGGAGAAGGGCCCACAAGTGGTGCATCATCACCTGATTATTGATCATTATCAAAACCAACACATTACTTTTTTACCCTTCACTTCCACCCTTTTTATTTTACCTATAATCCTGGGATCTTTTTGTGATGCATCAGTGAAGAACTGGGCCCAAATAAAAGGCCTCAAAGATAGTGGAGGGATATTGAAAGAAAGCGAAGTCTGATCTCAAGCAAAATGCTGCTTCCCAAGGATAAAGAGCAGCAGCAAGAGGCATGGATGCAGCTCACGCGCACAGGTGGGCAGCCGCTGAGGTGAAGAGCAATAATAGAGCTACAGGCACTGCTCAAACCAGCATCATGATGGGCTTTAAAAAAGAGCAGGCTCATCCTAAGAATAGTTTAGGTTGGATGTCTGGAAAGCAATGGATTTGCAGTAAGCCCATCTTAGAAATAGCTGAGCATCACACAGGTGTCTGTACTGGAAATACGGATAAGGGCTCACTGAGGCTGACAAAAAGAAAATCCATGGTTTTCGGTGAGCTCCTGTGTGTTTGAAACAGTGAGGCCTTCTCCCACTGAGATAACCAAGGTGATCATAGCAAGGGCCAGATGCTGTTTCTGCAGAGGAACCTGACAGGTCTTTCAGGCTCTTTATGATTTGCTGCCATACTGTCTCAGAGAAGTCATTGTGATCCTGACTGTCACTGATGTGTATCTTGCTGATGGGGCCCCAAGGGCAATCCCTCTCAGAGCTCCAGTCAAATGTCTGTGCTTCATCACAGAGTCTGGGACTAGACCCAGGAGTTCAGTGTGGGTGGAAAAGACATGTGATGGCCAGACTAGGAGCAAGGGAGTAGTAGCCAGCTCACGTGATAGCAGTGGCGGAAGAGGGGAAGATGAACAGAGCCTGTTACAGGTATTCACTTTACCCCTTAAACCTGTGTTAAATGCAGAGGGAGACAGACAGAAAGGTTGAACCAGTGCAGTGGTCAAACAGGTTAGTACAATTTCAATCTGGCTGCATGGGACAACCCTGTGCTCATCCCGCATCTGCTACAACTTGTTGGGTTTAGCATTAAAGAGACAAACTCTCACTGGGAGGCCAGGGCCACGGTCAGCAGCGTAAGTGAGGAGGGGGTATCAGCCAGAGCAGAGCAAGCCTCACACCACAGGCAGAAAGTGACAGGCTCATGACAGAGCAGAGGGGGGATGCATAGATCTGGGACAGTGACATAACTCAGTTTCTTGGGAAACCTGTCCCAAAGACAAACTGCATGAAATTATATTTGTCTTGGGATTTAAAGCGTTTTTATGGATCCATTGAAGTTCGGTCTGATTTTTGCAGGTAGGATGTCGTTTACATTCCCCTCTACACATCCAGCAGAATAAAAGCATCAGTCTCAAAGTGAAAAGGTGGGGATGAAGTAGAGTCTACAACTGATACATACTCCAGAGTCTGCTCTACTGGGAGCAGAATGTCTGTGTTGGTGTCATCTCGCTCAGTGTCTTCTCTCAGAACACATGGAATGTGGTCATGGCTCTTGCATCACGAACCATGATGATGAGAAATTGCTGGTGCAGCTAAGTGGTAGTGAACCTCTGGGATGTATTTAATGTAAAGATGAGCTGCTTTTCTCTCCCATATTTTACTTTGTTGTGTTTTCTTTCTTATTTCAGAGCACAACTCTTTCCTGCATTACAGAAAAAAAATAAAAACAAACAATCAATTTAAAAATAGAAACTGCTGTTCTACTCTTTTAGGGGAACTTTGCCTAGAATGTACTATTTTAGTTGTTTTTTTTTTTAATATATATTTTTGATCAGTTAGGATATATGATTTCAAAGCTTTTATTTTTGTCTCATATTCAGCAGTGAGGGTAGAGATGAATCATGCTACCCACTGGTAATTTTTTGTCTTCAATCACAAAAGCATTTACTACCTGTGATGGTTACTACTTTCTTGTACAAGAATCAGAACTTGGAGCTCAGAACCTGCTAAATGCACAAAGTGCTTAGAAGTTGCCTTGTATGACCCAGCAAAAAGCAAAAACATCTCCCAGTTCCTGTGTTCCTTTAGGGGAAGCCAAATTTAATTCTAAAGCAAATTTGGATAACACTGAAAACAGTACAGCTGATCAGACCCTCTAGAAAGCAAAATCAGAATATAAACAGCAATGAGCCAAGTTTCACAACAGACTACAAAGAAACACAAATATCTGATGCTTGACAGAAGTATAAAAGAACTACAATCTGAGGCTGCCTTTTCAAATAATGTTTGTCAGGCCGGAAAAGGCAGTGTCTGGAATTGTCCCATACTTCTAGTCTTCTGCCAGGGTCAAGGTCTGCTCTGGGTGCAAGGAAATAGTTGGGATCAGATCACTTAGGAGGGCATTAGGAGAGAGCCCACAGAGCATGCCATGTTCCTGACACAGACCACAGCCTCATCCTCCCTAGTAAGGAAGTGGCGGGAGTGGGCATGTCTATTCTTTGCCACAGCACCCCTGTCTTGGACTGTGGATTGTCTCCTGACATTTGTGCTTGAATAGGGTTGGGTGCCATCATGGAGGTGCACCCAGCCAGTATTAAAAGCAGATGGCTCATGGAGAAAGTCTTCCATGACTTTTTTTTTTTTTTTAATTTAGCTGAATCTGCATTTACTTTCTCTCTCTCTGCTTCTGTTTTTGTTTTTCACCAAAAGTAACTTTTTTCATTAGAATCAATGTAAGCCATAGCTACAAACCCTGCCAACAAACTTCTATGCAGTGAGCATCACACCTTGTGCAACAAAATGATGTACAACAGACTTGCCAACTGATTGTCTGCTTGCTATTACAAGCCTTCCCACACATAGATCTTCCTGGACAGCCACCCATTTCATACAGTTATCATATTTTGGGCTGGGAGGAATTGTCAAAGGAAAATAAACAGCAGAAAATAAGCAGAAACCTGAGTTGTGGATACGAATCACTACAATGCACTGTGTACAGACTGTGGTCATACCACATCACCGCGACAAACCCCCAGGCTGCCATCTGAAGTGTCCTCTGTAGTGATGTAGTCAAAACAACCAAAGACAATGATATCCACAGAATAAACCCTGTGTCAGTCCATCGCCTCCCCGTCCAGCTTTTCATGGACTGATGGAACAAGGAGGAAAGAGGGACATCATATAATCTGGTATGACATTTATAAGGAGTGCTGTCTGTAAAACACATTCATTGTCATGTCCACTGCTTAGGGATCCTACTAATACATTTGAGTACATTTAACAAGTGAATTGAACTTAATTAGAGTTATTTAATACTAAAAAATATAAACCAACTGAAATGTCTTCCTCAAGACTTTCCTGTAGCTCTGAAAAGCAATACCCAGCTGAGACAACGTTACTTCATTGGAATGGAGTACCCTTTTTAGGGCACGGAGGGGGGAACTCAGTGCTGTGCCTGGTCTGTGAGCTGAACCAGAAAGGCCTTGGTGTGAATCACAGGAGAGCTGAGGAGACAGCTTTCCTGCTTTACATGAACTGAAGCTGCTTGAACTCCCATCATCACCAGTGAGGCCCAAGGAAACTCCTTGAGGAACCCTAAACCATCTCAGACCATCCATGCCTGTCAGATAGCTTCCACTGTCCGCTGTGAATGGACTAATAAGCACACCTCAGCAACATGACAGCTCAGAGTGTGCTGTTTCACAAGTAGGTGTAGAAGGGTGTCAATAAGAAGAAAATTGCTTACCTGTCTTGTTCAAGACTGTGAAAAGCCCAGAGAAGACGATGCAGTGAGTGACCTCAGGGCCCATACTACACAATTTTGATGATCCAATCCATCCAGATCAGGCAGAGGCAAGAGATTTTGTGAAGAGGGACTCCAAATGGACTCTATGTCAGTAAGATGAAACTAGCCTTTTTTAAGTGAACACCAGCTTGCTGTGGAGAAGCAGCTACCTGGCTGAACTGTTTCTTGAGTCATGCAGGCCCTCTGTAAAGGCAGTGCAAAGCAGCAGAGGTGCCGACACCTGAAGGGTAGGAAAACCACCGCTGTGGTCCTGCGGACAAGCCCTTCACTAGTAAGTGATGACCTAAGGCCCTGCGAAGATGAGCTCAGTCTTGCTGTGGGAGACGGGTGGTACGACATCCTGGACAGCAGTCATGGCCACCTTCCCCACATGAGACAAGATAGGGATGCAGAGCTGACACTTTCTGGCCAGACAAAGTCAACCCAAGGGACTGCTTGAGAAGGTCTTTCTGGTGCTCCTGATATCTGTGGGTTTACTCTGTACTTCTATTTTATTTACCTTATCTCCGTCACAGGGAGAAGAGGATTTACCTTATCTCTATCACAGGGAGAAAAGGAGGTTGTCTTAACAGCCCTTAACTTCAAAATCGCCTGCAGAAGACAATCCTCTTTCTCCTCCCTCCTGTGTTTGCCATGTTTGCCACCTTCCTTACCTGTACCCCTCCCTTTTATGGCTTCAGCAAGTTGAAGTGACTAGACCCAAGTGAAGGCTTCAAGATGAAAACAGATCTATGGTTTTGTGTCTGGATTTTCAGATTGCTATTCTGTTCCTGAAATGCCTAACACAGATCATTCACTTTTTAACTTGTTTCTGCAAAACGGACTGTCCACAGTGAAAACTATTTTCTTTTTCTTTCTTTCCCTGGGTAGGAGCAGTGGATGTGACTAGCTCAGAACCTATCAGTATGTTCAGGTTGTTTCAATTGTTCCTTTCTCTGTGCACTGCCAATTTGGAATGCACCTTCCCTAAACTGAATTTCAACTACCCTTGGGTTGCCCAACAATCAGTTTTGCTAGGGGTTTTCTGAGGTTTCTCATAATGTTCTCCAGGCCTCACTAATCTAAGTCATTCTGTACCATGATGAAGTTTGCCACCTAACTAGTCCCACTCTTCTTGTAGGTGAGTATGCTGAGGTTCACCTGTCTTAATAATTTTCCTTAGGACACTATGCTGTCAACTGCTCTCTGTGCTGAAAACTGCCTGGTCTTGTCTGATCTTTGTTTCCTACCTTTTAATCACTTTTTAATCTATGACAAGACCACTGCACCTCACCTCTACTCCTCTAACAGCCCTGATCAAAACCTTCTGAAATTCTGAGTAAGCATCAGCATTGCTTCTGCTTTCTCCCATGGTGTGTTACCTCCTCCTAATGACCAGGCCCTTATTGACCAGCTCTTGTATGCACTTCCAGATGCTTTCTAATTCTGCCTTTAGTGTCTTCTCTTCCCTTCCTCCTGGTATGACATGCAGCACACACTGTTCAGTGCTGGGCATCCTTTTTAATAAACATGCGCATTGTTCACCACCACTGTGTTTTGAGACAGAAAAGACTACACTTCTATTAATGACTTAATGGGATAAGATATTATATGCTGTTGTATGGTTTATGAGCCTGTAAAGCGTGAAAAATGTAACAACTAGAGGGGGCCCCTTACTTCATAGAATCATAGAATGATTTGGGTTGGAAGGAACCTTAAAGATCATCTAGTTCCAACCCTCCTGCCATGGACAGGGACACCTTCCACTAGACCAGGTTGCTCCAAGCCTCATTCAGCCTGGCCTTGGACAGGTCCGGGGATGGGGCATCCACAGCTTCTCTGGGCAATCTGTTCCAGTGCTTCACCACCCCCTCCATGAAGAATTTCTTCCTGATATCTAATCTAAACCTCCCCACTTTCAATTTAAACCCATTACCCCTTGTCCTGTTGCTACAGACCCTTGTAAAAAGTGCCTCCCAGATTCCTTGTAGGCCCTTTCAGATATTGGAAGGCTGCAGTAAAGTCTCCCCAGAGCCTTCTCTCCTCCAGGCTGAACAAGACCAATTCTCTCAGCCTGTGCCCATAGCAGAGGTGCTCCAGCCCTCTGATCATCTTCGTGGCCCTCCTCTGGACTCGCTCCAACCAGTCTATGTCCTTCTTTTGTTGAGGGCTCCACAGCTGGACGCAGTACTCATGAGAGAAATGTGCAGGAACTCCAGAGCTTTGGTGTATATTAGAATTGCTCAAGCATTCAAAAAATCAGTCCAGTGGTATTTCCACATTCATAAGCCTCAAACTCGATTTGTCAGGATTTGTGGAGCTCCTTAGGAGTAAAGGGTAAAGGGTTTTTTGGAAGTTATTTTTAGGTCTGGGGAAGGAGCAGATGGAGTTTCAGGGAGAATAAGATTTGTTATCACAGCTCACAGAGCAGGGAGGTGGTGACAGGGCTGGGAGTGCGGGGGATGAGGCAGACCCAAAGACCCCACAGGAGCAGAGCTGTGCAGGGGACCCAGGAGTCCTTCCTCCCACATGTCCTGCATGCTGCTGACTTTCCATAGGGTTAAGCAGCTTTCTGTCTTTCTCTGCTTTGGTTCCCCAGATGGAAAATTAAGATCACAACAATTCTTCTGCCTTGCCTGCTCAGACTGTACAATTCTGATCTCTTCCAAGACCTTCTGGTACTGCTACAACTACATGTGAGCTACAGCCAGCTACCTTGGTTTTTTTAAGTATACATAACTCCTGTCAATAGTCTCATTTTAGTAATTTATTGCTATGGAATGCCTGGAGTTTTTTGAGACCTTTGCTTCTACAGTCCATTCTTACTAGCTATAGCTGTAAGAGAAAATAAACTCAGAATACTTATTTTCCAGTACCTTTTACCTATAAGGCCAAGGCAAAAATGTCATTTAGCATCCCTGCAATGTGACTGACCATTTCACATTCTAATGTTCTAGTACAGATGCTGACTATGTTGCAAACTTCCTATTTCTGATACACTTCAAATAATTTATTATTGCCCTTGGTATCCTAGGCTACTTGCTCTTCAAATTTCCTTTTATCCTCCTTCCATTCTGGCAGGTAAGATATAAGAAGAAGATTAGTTTCTACTCCATTAGCATTACAAGAGTTAGATTTCCATTTCTTAAGCAATATTTTTGGTATGAATATATTCCTGCCCTTTGCCATTTAACCAGAGTGCTTTCTGTTTCCTCTTTTCCCTGCTGAGTGATGCATCCTTCTTGTAACTCTCTGTGTTAACTGAAGGCTCTTACTGCTACAGATGTGAGCTGTAGCCTGATGTATGTGTATCAGTGTAGGTTAAACTTAATATTCAAAAGTATGTTACATGCAAAATCCATTTTCTCCAATTTCAAAAACTGTTCCAGAATACTGTGGAAAAAGGTGCTGCATTGCATATTCAGTGGGAAGTTTCAGATATGCTAAATTTCCTGAAATATTCATCATCCAGTGCAGACAAGTGCTTTTAAATACCTTTCCCCTTGAGAAATCTTGAATACCTAGGATCCCAAACAAAAGACTTATGCATCAGGCTACATGCTGGGCTGAATTGTCTCATCACATAATGATGAGCCCCAAATCTAGGCATGCATCCGGGACTAGTCACGCAGCTCCTGCTGGAGCAATGTATAGAATGCAGGGAATTTTGCCTTGTTACCTATGCACAGACAGTAATGTTGGGACATGTGAGCAGGGCAGAAGGGCTGAAGCAGTCTCTTTGATAGCATGACTGCATTTTCCAGTCATCAGATGGATGATTGGTTCCTGCAGATTCAGTGTCCAAATTCTCTCATGCCCTAGTCACCTCTTCTCCCACAGAGATTTCTGTAGTCAGAGTGAGGAAGTATAGGGGCACATAAACAGGTCAAGGCCCTGTGATGTCACTAGTGGTAGCGAGATAAAATGAAAGGCTTACCTACAATTTATAGGGCTACTAGGGTCTATGAGTGTAGTTTCCAGCATAGCTCCTAGGAACAGCTTCTCAAACTAACTCCCCTACAGAAATGAAATATTTGCCTTTCTCCATAAAGAGTCTTCAGCAAACTGAGGGCTGTTAATAAGGCACCATCAAACACAGCAACCTAGCAGAGAAAGAAGTAGGAGACCAGGGATTTCTGTCACCTCTGGCTTACATGATCTGTGTTCATCTCATGTCTTCTTCAGCTCAATTTGTAGGCACTTGCAGAAAATATAAGCATAGGTCCCATGATTATATTAGGACCCTTTTTTTAGCTGCCAATGTACATTTATAGGCCTTTGTAGGATCTAAAAAATATGGCCTTCAAAAAAAAAAAACAAACCTGGTTACTTTCTTGAAGTGAGTCGGTACCGGGAGATCGGGCCCGGAGTCAATGAGAAGACCTCATAGAGGTATGCTCAAAGCTC
>NW_010243573.1:4063-4263 GCF_000690775.1 Eurypyga helias | reverse complement strand
CCCCTTATTATAGCACTTTAAACACTCCTGGTTTACTCAAAGCAGGGGTTTTTTTCCAGTTTCAGCCCATACCTCCTGTTCTCCCCCAGATCCGACCTGAGGGCGGCTGCGAGCTATTTGGCTGTTTTTAAGCAACACGGTGAGTTTTATTTCCCGCTGAATCGACCCACAGGGAACAATTGCCCACAGAACCTTTTTAT
>NW_010243573.1:334-3989 GCF_000690775.1 Eurypyga helias | reverse complement strand
CGCTCCGCCCCCGCGCGTTCTCTGTCCCCTGCCGCCATCCCTGGGGAGTGCGGTGGGACAGCCTGTTCCTGAATCCCTGGGGAGTGCGGTGGGACAGCCTGTTCCTGACGTGTGTCAGATGGGGAAAAAGGAAAAGAAGCTGGTGGAGATGAGCCTCTGCCAGATCTGGCTCCGGGGAAGTGGCAACTGAAATAATGGAAGTCGCCACGACCAGGCCTGAGAATGCCGGAGAGCAGCCAAGCAGGTTTGAATCTCTACAGGGAAAGACTTGGGAATCGAGTCAGAAAGGACCAAAAAACAAAAGCCCTTTTGAGAAGAAACCTCACTCTAAGGGCACAACAGCAAACGAGTCTCTTGAGGAGGAAATACAGTCCCCGAAAAGCGAGAACGCGACTCAGTCAACGGGCGCAAATAGGGTTTCCAGTGCGTGAAAACCCAAGTGAATAGGGGGAGGGGGCACGGCCCCTCCGCAGGGTCAGTAAGGTACCACTAGCAAGAGAGTAAACAGGCTTCGGCAGCCTGCGACCGGCGCGGCAGAGCCGGGGACGCGCCGGGGAGGGAAGCGGGAGATGACGCCGCGATGCGCGGATTGGCTTCAACCCTCGCTGGAAGGGAGCGGCCAAAGCCACCCAGTTCCCAGGAACAACAAGAGCCAACTGGTTCCTGAACGGCTTCGCCCGGTTCTCTGCGCCCCTCGGGATGGCTGTTGGCAGGTTCAGCGGCTCTGAAACCATCCACCTCGCCTGCTTACAGCTCCTCTGCCCGGCCAGTGTCTGCGGGAACAGCCTTTTCCACCAGGAGCTGGGCCGTTGCCCACTGCATCCCTCTTACTCCCTCCCACCGCTCGTCCTGACATGTCGGCTTCTGCCCTGGGCACCGAATGCTGCCCGTGTTCTCTTCCTGCGCTACGTGCCGGGCTCCGGCTGAGGGTATGGACCACGGCTCAAAGGTTTCTTGAAACCAGAATTGCAAATAAATACATAAAAAATCACTGCTTGACAAACAACATCCAGTAAACCAGGTCTCCGCAGCCCTATTCCAACTAGGGACAACCTTAAAGCTCCTGCTTGGGAGATTTTCCTACCTGTGACCGTATCTTCAGCGCCGGGCCGAGCTTCAGCCCCATGTTGTTCAGCAAGTGCTCTTCCGTCAGCAGGGGCAGGGTCTCGCCGTCGATAGCCTGCTCTCGGAATACCTGCAAGGAACCAGAACACAGGTCCAGGCTTTGAGTAAATCAGAACACCGACAGTCCTGTGTCGTCAAAGGAGACACTGGGAATGTGGATTAGGGCTGGTTGGGCCAGTTTACATAAAACAAGGCGGTTTTTCCTTTCTTTTTCAGGCTGGGGTGGGGCGTGAAGCTGTTTTCTTTGGGGAATATCCCCAGGTTTACCAAAGAGCTGACCTAAGCGCAGCACCCCGTGGCAGCCCAGCTGACAGAGTACGGGAGCAGATTTGAGAGGGGTGACGCACCCAGGGCCCTCTCCCGATTCCAAAAAGGGGCAGAAGATACCAGAGAAAAGCTAAGAACCTAAATTTTGGTAAACCCTGGGTCACTCACACTTGGGTGGGTATGTGGGAAAAGCTGCCCCAGTACACTCCAGAGGTAGCTGCAGCGTTCAGTGAGGCGCATGCAGTTGGAAAGGCCGAACTCCCCTGCTGGCGCGGTTCCTTCCCAAAGCTGCCGCTTCCAAAACAGTCTCCGGGGAAAGCGCACCAACAGCTCTGTGGAGCACAGGCTGCAGGTCAGGCGGGTTCACCCAAACGGCTTCTTTTTCAGCAGCAGACCATATCCCTGATCCGTCCCTTTGGAGCGTGGCAGGGGGCCCCGGGGCGCCCGAGCGCCTCCCAGTGGTTTTCCTTGCTGGGCTCCACCAGCGAAGCTGCTCACGCCTGCAGCGTGTGTTCCTGCTCCCTGCCCTGGCAAAACTTACTCCACCGACTTCTTTTCCTTCCTCTGAAGCCAACGTGGCCAGCAGCCAGAAGCCGCCCTTCACTAGGCACCAAAACCCTCTGCAAAAAGCCTTTAAACTTGAGAAAAGCAGCTCCCTTGGACGTCCCTCGGGTCTTGATCCACCGCGGGGACGAAGCTGAACGTCGCCAAGGGCTGAAATCGGGAACGGCCACTGCTCTTCCTGCGGAAGGTTCCTCGTTTCTCTCAAACACGTCTCCAAAGGCACCGCACACCGCCGCGCTCCTCACGTTTTCCTGGCAGGAGCAGCCCGCAGCCCAGTGCCAGACCTCCCCGGCAGCTGCGGTTTTGGAGGAGGGAAGACAGACAGCTCCGCAGTTCAGAGCCACGGAGCTGGGTCGCCCCAAATGCCGGCATAGTTAAAAAAACCCTCTGAAGCCTACAACCAGAGCGCCAAAAAACGCTGCAGCCCTTAAGCCACACACCCTCTCCGCACCGAGGCCACGGCGGGAGCTGCTCCAGCAGCCCCCATCATCGTCAAACACCGTCTGCCGTGCACGGAGAAGGCTGCTGACCCTTTGTCTTGGCAAGCGGTCGGTTCCTTCCCCACCGGTACACCAGGAGCTGGCACGGAAGGTGTGAAGGGATGATCCTTCTCTCGTGTTAAAGATTTCCGCCACGTTTCCTGCTGGCGCCATTCCTGAAGCTTCCCGGCAACTCTGATCTTCGTTCCTACCGCAGGAACGCAGACGAACTGCAATGCCACCAGGGCAGGAGCACGCCGGTTGGGGCGGGGGGGATCAGGGAATGGGAGGAGCTGTATTTGGGGTTTAGAGCCTTTCGCCTGAGCTCTCAGCCCACACAAACCCTCCGGAACCCGTCGCACATCCCCGCTAAACCCAGCTCCTGAACTCGCCCTACATGTGCAGACCTGCTGCTTCCCCCTCCCGTGAACGCCCACCCACCCCCATCTTTCTCTAACCCGTGTCCTTTCCCTCCCTCTCTGCATAACCACAAAACGGCCCCTTCTGCTCTTGCGCACACCCAGCCACCCCGATCCGCTCCCAACTCTCTGTCATTCCTCTTGGGGAACGATACATGTACCCCATCCCCCTAACGAGCAGTCCCTTCCCATAACACTGCCCCTCGCAGCGCTGGTTTTCCGGGTGGCCTTGGCCCAGCCGTGGGATTAACACCGTGTTAGCAGGACAGGCTTTAGGCTGAAAGCACGTTATCCTGAGCAAGAAGGGGGAGGTGTGGGGCAATTCCAGGTTCCCACCCCCTTGGAGGGATGCAAAAGCATGTACATCTCCCCGTGGCACACTACCAAACCAGCGTAACCGAAAGGGAATTGCTTCCCTAGAGCCAGGCAGGACAGGGCTTTCCCAAGAGGCGTCCCAGCGGAAGCGGGGGTGCTGAGCTCTGCCCATCTCCAAGCAGCTCGGGGGGCCGACGTCCTGGGAGAGGGCCCTTGTGGTCTCTCCCTTAGGGAGAGGGGGGAGGAGGCAGATTCTTCCAAGTGGGATTTCAGCCCGCCAGTCGACGCCGTCGAAGCACCGCGTTGCACTCCTTAGCTCAGCCAGGGAAGCTCCTCTCTCCAAGTGGCACAGCCGGAAAGCTCGACTCCTTGCTCTCCTTCCTCCTTTCCAAGACCTGTCCTCAGCCTAGGGTGTCTCTCCATTGAAAGGCTGGATTGTCCAGAACTTTTTGCCTCTCTATCTTCACTCTCAGCCCCCTGCATCTA
>NW_010243573.1:0-200 GCF_000690775.1 Eurypyga helias | reverse complement strand
AACTGCTGAAACGAGCTAAAAAAACCACAGCCACCACCAGTCCGCAGCGCGGAGGATACCCGGAGGCTTGCGCAGGGGGTCCCTGCCCACGCGATGCTCCGGGGCGCAGGAGAACGCAGGACCCTCTGCCGAGCTGGCACCGCGAGCTGCCCACCCCCACCGGGGACGCCCTGCAGCCCACCCCCCCGGTACAGCTCCTC
>NW_010243572.1:385-804 GCF_000690775.1 Eurypyga helias | reverse complement strand
GTGCACTGCGGCCCAGGGACGTCACCGGGCCGGCCGGAGCGCGGGACTCCGCGACTCCCAGCTCTCGCCAGAAAAGCCCCGCGACTGACCTGGGTCCAAGATGATTTCGGGCTCCGAGTCGTGGCTGGCCTGCTGGAGGCCACCTTCTTCTCCAGCGGCGGGAGACGGGGCTTGTGGAGCGGCCCGCCGGCGCGGTTCACGGGCAGGTGCTTCTTGGAGGTGATCTTCTTCTTGACGTCCAACCGCAGGTCGCGCCACTTGTGCTTGAGGTCGTCGATGGAGCGTTCGGTGTAGCCCAGGAAGTTGACGCGGCTTTGGATTTGGGTCCAGAGCTGCTTCCGCCGCACGGGGTGAGCCCGCAGGGCTTCCGACCCATACAGGGCGCTGAAATGCCGGACCACATTCCAGACCAGCGTCTC
>NW_010243572.1:0-271 GCF_000690775.1 Eurypyga helias | reverse complement strand
TCCTGGGGGGAACATGGGGCTGCGGGGGCCCGAGGGAGCCGCGGAGGAGGGAGCCGAAGCGAGAGCCCCCGAGGCATCCATGGCAGGGGAGGCTTGGGCCGGGGAGGATCTAAAGAGCCGCTTCGGCACACCACGCGGCAGGGGGGCACCTCATCCCCTCGCCCCGGCTCGAGAGCACCTGAGAGGGGAGAAAAGGAAAGGGCAGCGGTGGGTGGCGGCAGCGCGGGGTGACGGCGAGGGCCCCCGGCCCTCTCCAACCAGAGGCACCCAG
>NW_010243571.1:0-14734 GCF_000690775.1 Eurypyga helias | reverse complement strand
TGCTCGGCCCGCTCCCGGCGAGGTTAGAAGAAGTAATGGCAGAACAACCTGAGCTGCCTCAGAGGGGGCCGATGAGGTGTTGCTGTGTTTGTACGCCCCTAAGTTTCTCCAAAAAATGGCACAAGAAGCGAGTGACTTGGTGATACGGCCTCAACTGTCAAATACGCTTTTCCATAGATAGGGAAGGCGGAGGCACAGCTCTGCGCCCGCTTCACAGGTGCCTGTGGAGGAGCTTGCCCAGACCTGGACACTGAGGGGAGCGGGCGGGCAGGCCTCACCCCTGCAGCCCCGGCCGGCAGGATGGAGCAACCCTTCGGGAGCTCCTCAAGCAGCAGCAGTGCAGGTACGTTTGCTGGAGGCCTTCAGTCCTGCTATGAGGCATGGCGAGGCCGCCCTGCGCCAGTGGTCTGTGCACCTAGGGACCCCACTTCAGTGATGGACATAGGCTGTGTTGTGTGAGCCTTTCATACCATTTTTCTGTGAAGTGTACTCCTGAGTGCTAGCCGTGTGATCTCGCTGATTAATAACCTCAGGTTTCCTTGTTGCTTGAGGTGCTCCAATGCAACAAAACCCAAAATAAACACGTTTACATTTGGGGTAACAACATTAGAGCAGGGGACAGCACTGGACTTAGTGATATTCCATCATACGACCAGGTTTGTGAGATCAAATAATGATTTTTATGCCCTTAAGTGGATAATACATAGATAGCCTAAAAGATTTAAAATGGAAGATGCAATGTCTAGTATTTAAAAGTTCACTGAAGTGGGTTTCTCCAAGAACATTTCTAAGGTGAATGATAAACATGGTTTCACAGGCCTTTTGTTAGAAACTACTAGATCTTTCTACAGCAGCTAGGGGATTGTGATTATTATGTATATAAAGGAACATAAGTGAGATCAAGTGCTCTTAGGCCAATTATGACAGAACTTGCTCATAAATATGCAAATTTGAGACTTGTAGCTATTCTGTAGCATAAAAAGTAATCTTTCTTGTAATAGCATAAGGGAAAAGCTGTTTTAATGTAATTATATTGCATCCCAGTCAGCTAGATATCAATGTTCACTGTAATAGCTGTGCGTCCAACTAAGTGTGCTTCTGTTTGCCTGAGGTAGCTATACCAGTTGTTTAGCACTGAGTCAAATTCCATGCACATGCAAAGGCCCTTCATGGAAACATCATTGTGTGGGGTTTTTATTCTTTTTTGTGTAGTTGTTAAGATTTCTGTGAAGATGCACTAACTACAAAGCAGCCATTTGCTACTAAGAGGCTATTTTCTGTCATGGTTTTTCTGTGGTGATTTTTCTTATCTGTCCCTTTCTGTATCCTAATTACTTGGCTGATTTTGGTTCTTTTGAAGATAATGAAAACTCAAACTTCACATATTGCATGGATGTTCTACAGAGAACTACAGGAAGTTATATATAACCCGTAGGTGGGTTGTTTAAACATTTGGCAAATCATGTTTCAATTCATATTATTAGTTCTCAAAATTGTTAACTTGATGAAATAGCCTCACGTACCTAAGGAAGTTTTCACTTTCTCAGTACATCAAAAGTAGTATTCCCAGCTTGTGTTTTCTTTCCAAAGTTATTGCAGCTGCAAGTATTGCACTATAGCTGACCTCTCGAAGACTGCAGGAGTCCCAAAGGGAGTGGGATATATTTTTTAACTTCTTAAACTTCACTTCCTAACAAACATTCTCCATCTCATTTTGGACACGGTGATTCAGAAAAGGACATACCAAAATGGAAGGTAAAAATAAGGTGGATAATACCAGTCCAATAATGCACCTCTCTGTTCCCCTCCAATTTCTGGAAATCTCTTCCATAGAAGCCAGCCACAGATGCAGCAGTAAATATTCCCCCTATTTAATGCAAACTGTACATGGTCACATATGCCTTCAGGGTACACATAGTTACTAGTTACTGCAGATTTTTTTCTTTTAATCATGCTGTAAACCTATCGTTATTACTGAAAAAATGCAATGTTAAAAGTAAGTTAAAATATTAAATATTATTTTATAGAAGATTTTAGAACCTACCTATTTTTATCTTAACAAAGCATAACAGTTAAAAGATCACTTTAGATTACACCTAGAAAAGTCATTAAGTGCTTCAAAATGTATTACTTTGTCTGAGAGAACTATTCCTCACTTACGAATCTGTGCAATATACTTTGCAGTTAATACTGCCATTTAACAATAGGCAAGACAGTGCAAATGAACATGAAATTAGATAGATGACATCATTTTATAGATATGTAAGGACTATACCATCCCAGGAGATAAACCACCCTTCTTCACAATAAGATGATTTTACATTTCATAAAATGTTCAAATTGCCCTGAAAATACTTATCAAAGGCAACACATTTTGCACTCCTAAGAAGGTGAGGTCTTCCATTTTAAAATGTCAGCATTGGGCCAGTTAATTTATGTGTTGCTGTTAATTTTTCATATTAATCTTACATGATTTGATGTTCCAAGTTTAAACCATCAGTTACCTTTCTGCGTCTAGTGCCACCCAGCACCCTTATGAGAAGCACCAGGGCTAACATTTTAGGGATTTGTTCTGTTTCACAGTCCAATAATTTGGCCAACATGACAACTAAAATAAGAATTATTTTAGAATAAAAAGAATCAGGTGTTTACTGAAACAATCAACTCTAACTTTTTCTCTTAATTAAGGGTTCTTGAGTCCAACAAACCCAAGTCAGATCACCTCAGGAAGAATTTCTTGTAAGGAGAGAACCAATGGAAGCACCAAGGATTCAGAGCACCTACTGTAAGTACCTCAACTAGATATTGTTAACATCTCCACGTTTCTGGTCTTTCTATAAGACTTCCTTGGTTACACCAACTTCCATGTATCTATGTTAGCAATAAAGGCCAAATCCAAGGACTGTCCTTAACAACAGACAACAGTGCTTCTGCATCTGCATTCAGAAAGTAAATGCTCCAGTTCCAGCATTAAACACAGAAATATTATCCACCCAAGAAGTGATCTGCAGAAGCAAGTGCCATCTTCAGTTCCTCTGGTAATTCATTCACAGCTTTCTAAATTTTCAGGCCATGTTAGCTGTATTAAGCTGTGGCTTCATGATAGAGTAAGTTCTTCCAAACCTTGTGTTAAAGTTGTGTAAATATGGCAATAATGAAAGCATTTGAATTCAAAATTAAATGCCTTTTTTTCCTTTTTTTTTTTTTAATTGAGGTGACTTAATTGCAGTATAAGCATGACAGAACCAGAGTTTTTGCAGATTTGCAAAACTGTAAGGTTAGTTATCAAAAGTCATGTAGTTAGTTCTTTTCTCAGTTTTTTGAGTTTGCTTTTAGGTTTGTCTCATGCATATGGAATGGGATTCATTCTGCAGCCTGTTCTCTTCCTCCCACCTAGGAGAGACTTGAAGGTTGCATAGACAAAGTCAAAAAAGGTATTTTGCATCATTTCATTATGAGCCATTTAGCTGCCTGAGTAACACTGATGGAGTGCAGAAATATGTGTCTTGTGTGCCTTAGGCAGCTGGGAACATGCTTGAGCTTGGAGGGGATAAAAGGCACATGGAAGGATGGGAATCGGGAACTTGCACTTGACAAATGACCCAATAGGGACCAAATTGATCAACAAAATATTAACGTTTCATCTTCTGAAAAGCTTGACATTATCAGAAAATAAGGTTTCACTGTACCTCCTTGGGAAAATCAACCAAACCAACCACAAATACCCATTGTCAAAGCCTAATTCCCTTCCAAGCTAATCAGCTTCCAGTTATTTGAATCATTGTTTTTCTTTCCACAAGTTGTATACTGGAGTACAACAGGAGTATATCATGAAGTGTCCCTCCACTAGAAGAAACAAATCACAGTTCTCTATTGCTTCAGTTTGCATCCCTGAATTTCCACAGTTTTTGTTATTCCCCTTTTATAATCATGGCAGTGACAAAGGGTAAGGCCCATATATCTAACCCCTCCCCAAACCCTTCTAAAGTCAGAATAAAGAATGACTTCTGAAGGCTCTCTTGTTTAAGGTGGAGGACTTGAAGGTTGTTACAAGTACAGGGACTGATCCTGGTCCCATTGAAGTCTATGGGAGTTAGGCTTGTGAACAGGAAACTTCTCTCGCTAACTCTTAACTGATTTTACATTCTTCAGCTGCCCAGCTCTCTTGGCTATTCTTTCCAAGTCTAGAGCTCCAGACGTAGAAATTCTCCTATCTTGTAGCGCATGCCCAGGTAAGTAAGGGGGTCTGATCCTGCCAAATGGTAGGAGCTTGTAATAAGCATGTCCCAGTTTTGAGTATGGACTAATTTTACAGACCTAAACTCTCTTGGTTTTTTGGTTGGTTGGGTTTGGTTTTTTTTTCTTAGTATCTTGATTTCCACTTTAGGAGTCAGAGGAAATGTATAAACTGTGAGTGAGATAGGAGCATGACTTAGTTATGATGAACAAAATGCATCAGCTGACTTAGTGCTAGGCAACCCCACTGCAGTCAGTCAGGAAAATTGCTGGTTACTAGCTAAAAGCATTGCAAGTCTCTTTCTGCTAGTAAGATGGGGAGCACAATGAGGCAAGTGGAGTAAGTATTGTTTACTCAAAACCTCCATTCCCTAGTAATGTATCAACCTACTACTCTGAGTGTGATGATAGATGTCATACACCAAATATTGTATACTTCAGGCAGGACAGAGAAATGGAGTATGAACCTAGGGAGGACTTCCGTGTTTTCCATTGCACCAAACAGAGGGTATTAGGTTCAAAACTTCTGTTTAATTACCTTGATGTGTAACCAGCAAGGCTTCTGTCTTGGCATTCCTATGCTAGTTCTGCAGAAAAGATGCCTCCCCATCTTTGAATGAAAAGAAAGAAAAGACAAAAGCAGCTTTGCTAGTAGGATGTCTCCTAGAATGGTAGAACCAATATTAAGTCATGCCGCTTTTCCATCATGAGCCTTAGGATTTCTAATTCAAACAATTTAGAATTTAGATCACAAACTACCCTCTAAACAATGATTTGATGAAATGCAAGAACCTTGCAGAAGGCACTATTTTTCTTAAAATATGACAAGAGTATATAGAGTACAAAACTATCTTGTTTAAAAAATGCATGGCTTTGCAGAGTTGTTTTCAGAATTCATGAAGAAGCATCAATGTCTTTGAAGCATCAATGTCTTTAAAGCCCCATTTAAATCTCAGGTCAGCATTATACTGGCATTTTGTTGTAGCAAACATGACACAAGACAAATAATCCCATTTCCATTAAGTAAAAATTCTCCTAGACTAAAATGAACTTACTTCACATCAAGCTGAAATTTTTTATATTCACTGTATATGCAGAGATGTAGAAAAATATAAAATCCGGATTGTGGTTAGGTAGGAGAAAGTATGACTTCTAAGGATTAAAAAAAATTAAGAGAGAGACACAGCAAGTCTTCAGTTTCTACAGCTGACATGCCAAAACAAACCTGTAAAAGAAAGTATCAGGACAAACACTGCTTGCTTAATGTACACCAATAAAGTGAAATCTGTCCATGAATAAGTCAACAAACTGACTGCAGTCTATCAGAACCGTAAGTATGCAGGCACGCTCTCTGATGTTAAAGACAGTGTACATAACCAAGGCTTATGCGGCTTGTGTTTTCCACGGGTATTTAAAGTGCTTTTGCATAGGAAAACAAAACTTACAAAGTAAGTGAAAAGATCATTCGCTATTTGTTCAGGTCTCTCCCAGATGTCTTCCTATGGATAAAGCTTGAAAGACAAATATTCAGTACCGAAAGAAACTAAAATGTGACAAGTACATTACAATCTGAAATGTACTTCAGGGAAATAATATTTTCAGGTATTTTTCTCTCATTGCATGCATATCCACAGAGTTCATAAAACAATGCGTGGTAACTTCCTTGGCAGTGATTGCAGACACCCATACAATAACAAGGATTTTTTTTATTTCATGAACCAATCAATCAGAATGAAGCACAGACGTTGAATTGTGAAAACAGAAAATACAATGTTCCTTTTTCCTTCATTTCTAAATAGACTATCTGAGCTATATTGTTGTCACTGAGAAGTGGGTCTCTGCTCTGAAATGTAGAACAAAATAACGTGGGATGACCTAGAAACTGTACAGTTTCTGTGGTTACAGAGGTAACACCATGCTGCAAACATGAGGCAACAGAACATCGATCCCTATGTTACATATGTAACTTGGTTTGTCTTTTTGTCTTTAGAATCACAGAGAATTCAAGAAATGTCAACAAATTAATTCTGAAAATCAGATCAACAACAACAAAAAAAGAAAATGATCCTACATCTGTAGCACTGTTTCAGTACTCACAAGCTGTACCTAATCCACAGGAACTGCAGTGAACTTGTAAAGACTGAATATCACATCAATATTCCCAGCACCAGCTTACTAACTTCACAGCTAATCTATTGTTTTATTTATGAATATTACAGCTCAAGCTTGCTCAAGTTCCACAAGGACTCCGTGGCAATCTTTAGGGTGAAGAAAAATCACAGGTTTGCCATGTGCACCTATTTTTGGCTCTTCACTCAATATTCTTATCTTTTTTTTCTTCAGTTCTGTCATGGCTGCTTTTATGTCATCAACCTTATAAAGGAAAAATACAGTTCACACAAATTAATATATTATACTATGATGCAGATTCTACATTTAGGAGCAATAACTGAATTCCCTACTAAAATGTTATTTCTAAATTCTAAAATAATTCTGAAAATAAATTAATTACAAAAGTTTTGAAACATCTAGT
The DNA here is from genome assembly GCF_000690775.1 of Eurypyga helias. NCBI lineage: Eukaryota > Metazoa > Chordata > Aves > Eurypygiformes > Eurypygidae > Eurypyga > Eurypyga helias. The sequence continues at coordinate 7,965 of NW_010243571.1, read as the reverse complement.
CTTAAAAATCCTACAGAAGTTTGCATTTCTTATTTTAGATTTCATAAAATACTGGTTTAAGTAGATTGTGCTATATTTAAGAAATTTTTAAACAAAAATCACTCATGCACAAAGCTTATTGATTTTTTAATGTTCTTAGTTTACAAGGAATCCATAAATAATCGAGACTGCATTACTATTACTAAGAGGATGATACTGCTTTCAAACTATCAATGAAGAATGCCTCTGTCTAATTGATGACAGAACACTGACTCATTATATGCTGGTGAAAAGGGAGGGCAGTGGGCAAAAGGTAAAAAATTCTCTTCCAGATTTATGTATCTTGCTTCTGAGTAGGTTAAGCTTCATAAAGTTTCCTAAGAAAAACCCTGGAATTATCAGAAACATACCTAGTGTATGACCTAGGTTTTTTTATGTTCAGTTTTCCTTCTGAACTTAATTATAACAATATCTTTTAACATGATATTTCAGTAGTTTCCTGCAAAAATACATAATTAACAAAAACCTATCTATGCTGTATAAGGTGATCTTAAGTCTGGTGTCATGTCACCAAATGAAATTTGAATTTTCCCAAAGCTTACATGCATTTGTTCTTTGAAATAATAAAATTAGCACGAAGTTTAACAAATCCAATAGTGAATAATCAATAAAGACCTAGAATTAAAATAAGAGCATTGATATTTTTCAACACTGAGGTGTCTGGACATAAGTTGGTGAAGAAACTTGCATGATGCCTTTGTAGTGAAGCTTTACCTAGCTTTAATTCACAGGTCCGTTAATTCCTACTCATTTGCAGCCGTTTTGCTCATGAAAATTCTGACCTCACTACAGTTCTTCCTACACTGAGCTACCAGTCTGCTAACAAAAAAGAAATTACTGTCAAGTTTTATCTTAATAAACCAGCACATGTAATGTGTGCCATAGCCCCCTCCAGGTTGTTTCCCCGAGCCGAAAAGCCACTGCAGCTGCTGCTTCTGTCCTGCAGAGATGGCCAGAGGAGGAACTGTGTCTGGGCTCAGCTGGAATGAATTAACTGCATCCCCAGGGAAGCACTGAGAGTAAACAGTGGAAAGCCTCTGGGTGCATCTGTGTTCGGAGAGTGTCAGGCTTGGATTTCTCTCTTATTCTACCAAGTGTCCAGAATGCTTTTCATTGCAGGTATTAAATTCAGTTAGAGCTGGTCAGGAATAATTTAATTTCTCCTTAAAATGCTTATTTTATCTGAAACAAATTCTCTATCAAAATGTGTCTAAAATTTTCCTTGGAATGGTAAGACAGAAGGAAAAAATAAAAGGCATTTTGATAAACTTGTCAGGCTTCCTCTCCAGTATGGAAAGAATTTTTACATTTCAGGTTTTTGCAATAAAAATGTTCACAGAAAGGTATTCCTACAAAATATTGTTTAAATTTCAAATAAAGAGTCATTTGAATACTGGAGTTCTTTTATAGTTTTTCTGAAAACTATTTTTTGCTCAACTTCAGAAGATGACATATCTTTGAAATGGTACGATTTTCCATTCTGAGGTAATGGAAAGTTGGAGAGGGAAGGTTAATACCATTTTGATTAACTACGGTAGTGACCAAATCTGTTTTCAGTCCCACTTAAACAGCAGGTCAACAATGGATTGCTTTTTTCTCTATGTAAATTAGTCTATAATATTCCATTTGGTTTTATGTGGAGACAAACATGAAGGACTTAGGACAAGCCTTCTTTTTTTTTTCTGTAGACAATCAATTAATGAGTTACAAGACTTCATTTAGGAAAATCTGGCTGCATGTAGCATGAGCTCACCTGATTAATGGAAATTAACTGCTGGATTATGACTCCTGGCTTGCTTGACCTACTGTACACAGTTATAAATTTTTTTTTAACACAACACTTCTACATTGTCCAATGTGGTATAATTAGCATGTCCAATTCTTCTCAGTTTTCATAATTAATGGTATGACTTCCCTTGACAGTCATCTTTTGTTTATCTGCAACAGATCATTTCTCATACAAAACAGAGATCTATATAGAACAATTTCAGATGGTAACAAATACAGAACAGTTTCAGATGGTAACAAATATTCCTTGAAATGTTTTAAAAGGGACTACATATACTTGAAACCCTTGAGAGCTTGGAGCTCTTTTTGCTGAGAAATGCTTACAACTTCTTTCTCTTGTACCTATAAGCAACTACTACTGGTTTTACAGAGGGCTGAAGGTTTTTCTGTGTCATACTGCAAATCACTTTTTTCTTCTACACCCACCCACCCCCCACCCCCATTTCCTAAGTTCAGCTGAGGTCACCTCTATAGCAGAACTGTCTAGCAATACAATTTAGGGACAGTTTAAACATAATTAATTTTCTTACGCTTGAACATCTGCAAATAGGAAACTTTAATGTAAAGAAAATTTGCAATGCCTGCATGTATGCAAAATTTCTGAATTCTCAGTGAAAGCATGCAACTGCAAACACTGGCCTTTGAAGATGTATTCTGCAAACAATATTTACTCACATTAGTAATCCCATTACTTTTTATTATTACACTTTGCATGAAATATCATAGGCAGCAGCATGACATTTTGCATCAAACATCTACACTAAACATGAGTATACTAAACCATTTTACACAGCACCTTTACATCTTGTGTACTTCCAGACCAATCTCTCCTTGAAGGACAAGGAAGAACAGGACAGGAGAAACTGAGGAGATTGTGCTGCTGTTTGATAAGTATGACTGACAGTCTTTTTTGACTTTATACACACTTAGCAACTAAATATCAAACAGGAAGAAGCTTCTGAAAGTCTAAACTACACCTTAGCCTAAACTTAGAACTCCCATCTTTTTCCAGTGTATGTCCTTTCTGTGTCTTTTCACAAGCCCTTGGACTTGTCCACCTTTCACACTGGATACTTAACCCTTCCCAATTTGATCTTTATAGCGTAAAAGAGGAAAAAAAATATCACATAGCTCATGAAATTTAACTGTGATTTCCAAAACAGAAAAAAGGGCACATTTAAGACTTCTTATGCAATATAAATTCTCACAAATATCACAGCCTTCATATATTTGTTGACACAGATCAAACCTATTAAATAATTATGCATATTTCATTAGCTCTATCTTATTATATGTTTTGTTAAAATACCTCAATGCAGATATGATGCATTCCTCCAGTCTTGTTTTTTTGCAGAAAGCCTGAAATGGGACTTTTCTCTCCCAAAGGATGTAGAAGTTCCAGCTTGGTATTTCCCAGCTCCACAAAAACTGTGTAGACACCATGTTCGGGAAGAGCAACAGTCTCGCTCACCTGTGCTCCTAACACGTCTTTGTACAAGGACTGAGCTTTCTCCAAATCAGGTACTGCAATTGCTACGTGATTAAGTCGGCCCAGTTTCCACAGACAGCTTGGAATGTTTTGAGAAAAGGAATTTGATGATGATAGAGTTCGTATTGTGGGAGCTGAAGTCTGCAATCTGGCAAGAAGCCCTGAAAAAAAGGGAATAGCACCAACATAATGCTTTTGAGTAAGTGTCAGTATCTGCTCTTTCTCCTTTTAATGAGGCCTATATAATTCCTGTGTCATAAGCACTTCTGTGCAAAAGCTGATGGTAGACTGAGACCAAGGACAGAATTATTCTGTAGTACTAACAACTTGATGAAAATTTTTTTCAGAGACTATGTAATTATTCAGAAGTATAAAAAAATATAACCAAACACCAATTCTGTGTAAATGCTTAAATATGCCTCTTAAAAAGAGGAATATATGGCCAAATTCAACAGTCAACTGCATAACGTACTTAAAAGTGAATTCTGAATTTTTCAGACCTGCTTACAAAACAGAGAAAGAAAATAGGATATGCCTACACATCTAGAAATTGTAACAAACAAAAAAACCCAAACAAAACCTTGGATAGAACTGATAACTGCAAGATCCAAAAGATAAAAGACTTGAGCTCTCAGCTGTCAGAGTAACTTCAGCAAGGAAAAAAAATGTCATGTTGCATCAGAGAAGCTGTGGATCCCCCCTCCCTGGAAGTGTTCAAGGCCAGGCTGGATGAGGCTTGGAGCAACCTGGTCTAGTGGAAGGTGTCCCTGCCCATGGCAGGGGGGTTGGAACTAGGGGGTCTTTAAGGTCCTTTCCAACCCAAACCAGTCTGTGATTCTGTCATCTGAGACTTAAGGAAGCCTAATATCTCCCAAGTTTCATTTCATATTTTCTCTTTCTCCAGTTATTAAGTAATTTGCCCTTCTTACTCTTCACGTGCCATACAGGTCCTATACTTCGTTTCACTGATCTGTTTCAAGATGCTTAGAAATACTTCAGTTCTAAGTACTGTGAACAATACCATGTCCAACTGACCAACAGTATTTTAGAAGATTATATTTAAAAGGTCAAAATCTTAATAGCTTGTTAAATGCAACTAGTGCCACTGACTTCAGTGTGATTACAAAAGAAAAAGAATGTGATTTGGCTTATAAATGAAAAGTTAATTATGAAATAATATTGGATGACCATATGACACAAAGGTAAGGGCTAACATACAGATAAAAGATGTAGAAGTCACGGAGAAACTCAGGGTCATGAAAAACTGCTTAGATATCTACAGAGCTCTTCACTGAGTGCTCTGACAGGCAGTATTGAACTTTGCACTAACTGTCAAATGGCTGTGTTGCTCATAAGTAGCTCTAGGGTTGCTTGGGTTTTTAAGAAATCATGAAAAAAAGAGATAAAATGAGTATACTTACAAATGAATTACATTAAAAAATTAATCTGTCAGTATACTAGAATCTGGAGGGGTTGGGGGTGGGGGAGAAATTGTGATCATATCTTATTTCTAGCACCAGAATTAGAATTAGATGAAAGGATATATTCATAAAAGCGGCATTTTAATTTCATGGCAGTTTGCTTTAGGCCATGTCAGAGTTCCCAATGCTCAAGGCCAAGCTAGAGGCATCTCAGCATTTTGGAAGTCTTTGAGGCATTCTTAGCTTTAAATTCACAAATGTGCTATTTTGCTAAGAGACTGTGCCAAGGATGCTCTGAGATTCTGGATGCTTTGCAATACACTGAGGATAGCATGGCTTACATTTTTTCAGACACTCTGTACCCTGTAAGGTTAGTAATAGCTGTAATTAATCAGCTAGCTTCACTGTATGAAACTGAGAACTACCACTTCACAGCAATTCAAGACTCTACAGCTACCAGTTAATTTTTCTTCACAAAAACAACTGATGCAGTCCTTAAATCTAAGCCTTCTGAGCCCTGGGTTGTGATGGAAGAAGTGTTTGTGTGTATTTGAGACTTAAAATTACAACGTGCAATGTACATACTTCCAAAGTCTTAGTATCACAAAAGTAAGTCTATTCAGAATCTTTTGGCAGTACTAACTCAACATTGTAAATTACAGATTTCCAGAAACTTGTCCAGTTCTGGAAGTAACTGCCCTGGAGTGTTTCTTGCCAGCCTTTCACACAGTACACCTGTCATCTCCTTCAGCACAGCCGGAAGGTTTGGACAATTCTTTTTCACTTCCTACCTTTAGACTATCATACTGGCATAGCAGAGCAACCCACTACTTCTAAATACGTTTCAACATGTTAAAAAAAAAAAAAACTAAACACTTCCAAGAAAAATTCTTGTTTTGCAAATGTCTGTGCTGAAACTATTTTGTAGATAGACTCACCGTCTAAACGCAGCTGTATCTGGGGTGAACAGAGCAATTCCCTGAGGCAGTACTGTGCAATGCTTATAATGTACAGAATAAGAAACATGCAGTATCTACTTGGTACAATTAGAGGCATGGATAATTAACTAAACTAGAGTCTGACCAGATCACTGGAGTAAATAACGTATTAAAAAAATCTGAAAAAACAACACTTGCCATAGGATCTTTTCTGTCCACCTAACAGTCTACCTAAGTAGCTGTTTCCTACAGTAATTTCTTAAGACCTGATTGAATTCTTGCTTGAGCAAGAGATACTCTTCCACTTAGAGGTCAGTATTCTCCAAAAGAGAAAAATCCTTTGAAAGATAAGGTCTACTTACTATATCATTTATCTTTCCTAGAGCCTTTTGTTTCATGCCTTCTTTCAAATTCTTCCAAACAGACCACGGTTCAGTAGAACTACTACTAACGTAGATTTGTCAAGCAATCTTTACTGATGGAAAGGATAGGATTTTTCCCATTCTTTTTGATACCTCCCATCTACAATTCTTGCTGTACTTCACAGAGGGCATATGACTACATGGTGGTTATAATTCTGTCTGTTTTCAAGTAAATTGACAGAAAGTAGCGACACTTAGAGTACTCAGCTCTTACTGAAGCAACAGCAAAAAGAATAGAAAATGCTATTTCTGTTGGGATCTGCTGAAGAAATGTTTGATTTTTGTGGTGCTCTTTGGAAAGATAATATATTGAAAAAGTGAAGTATATTCCTAGGACTCTTTTAAAGTCAAAGATACTTAAATGCCCCCTCATATGAGAATATTACTTATGCATCTCTCCATTTCCTCCTCTCACTTAATGGATTGGGTGGTAGAACCCTATATATTTTTTTCCTATGAGTGTGTGGGTACAGATGACTCTTCAACAGGTTTAGGTTTTTTTACTTTATTCTAGAAAGCCTTGTGAATTTATCGTATCTCTAGTAATATGCATAGAGAGCTGTAACTTTAAACGCAGTTACACATATGAATTGACTGAGATTAAACAAAAAGCGCGCTTTTTTGTTGCATTATACAGAATAGAAATTCTATAGTTACTTAAAATTCTAATCATCATTTTCTAACAGAGTAATCAAAAGATGACCCACAGTACAAAGCACAGCTTTTCAGCAAACTTCAGATTGAAACCCCATCACTTCCATGTTTCAGGAAAGGAACACATATTTACGCATGCAACTTTGTGGCTAAATTCTTTAATCACAAAAGCATTTCTCCACTGACAGAATTATTACAGTAATTCTTAACTTCCTCCAATGAAGTAACAAGTCTAAAGTACCCCATAAAATGAGATCCTCATCTTTGCAATGTTTATTCAGTGTTCATTGACTTACATGGCTCAATAATCAAACACAGGCCAAATCCAGCTGAATTCAGTCATGTTCTCTGTGGGGAGGTTATACAGCTGTGGGTCCCAGTAAGAAGAACCTTGTCACTGTGCACTCCCCTATCATCAACTATTTCAGGATGAGAAAAAATTCCAAGCATGCAGAGGATGTTATCACCATAGGGAGTGTGGCAACCAAGAGCTGTGTATTAGCTCTCTGGACCAAACGGAGAAAGGATATAGTCTGGCCTTTCTTAAATCCCAGTGATTTCAAGGTGATGTTAGCATCTCGGACATCCTGCCAACCAACAAGGCTTAGGTCATCCATAGTGCTTTTGGGAATCGGGTGGGCTCTATAGTTCCTAGAAACTCAGACTCATTTCGCTGCAGCTCAAGTTTCTTCCATCAAAGTGCAATTATACAAAGGTGTTTTAATTCCCAGCATCCCACTGATCTATCACTGACAGCACTCTTGTTCACTTTTCTCCTGCAGTCCATGGCTATACTGAGTAAAATAGTGTGGTTTAGGTAGAACAAGTTTAACTTGCCCTTACTTCTTATTAACAGAGTGAACAGTCCAGATAATTACAACAAACGGGAATTGATTTTGGATTTGACCTCCAAGTTGTACCTTAAAATGACAAGCCCTCCTTACTCCTCAAGTATGATGTTTGGAGTTTGCTGCGTGTTTATTCTAAGCCAGATAATGTCAGTTATTAATATAACTGAACTGCCATCTGCATCAGGCGGCCTTGTTTTTATTTATAAAGGCAATTCCGTTTTGTTGTGGGCTGTAAGGCTCTCACGGAGACCCTCGGGCCCCGCAGGCCGGGCAGGAGCGTGCGATCCCGGCCTGACGGCCCGCCCGGCCCCGGCACAACGCGGGACAGGAGCTCCATGCCCGAGCGGCCACCGAGCCCCGAGG
>NW_010243570.1:0-3992 GCF_000690775.1 Eurypyga helias | reverse complement strand
CGCTCCCCACAAAGGCATCCCTTTCTCCGAGGCAGAATCGGATCTGAATGAATCCGCCTGATTTATTTGGCGTCGTTTCCTCAAATGGTTTTCCTTACAAGTGTGTCCATGCCGCCTCTCCCCCTCCCGCTGCCAGCACAGCCCAGGCGCTCATGCAGCAGCGGTGGAGCCTCATCCGTGCACCCAGTTCTGCAGGGTATCCCCTGCAGATGCTTGGGGAAGGGGACACCTGGGGATTTTTTGGGGAGAGACCAAGCACAAGGGCAAACGGTTTGCAAGCGCCCAGGGAAGATGCTGGGAACGGTGTGTGGAGTGAGTTGCTGCTGGGACCTGCTCCGGAGGGTCAAGTTTACCCTTAAGTGCCTCAAAAATGCGCTGTGCAAACCTCCCCACATCCTTGTGCCATGCTGAGCTCTGGGCACACATAGGGAGAAGCACGGCAAAGCCCTGCTCCACCCCTGCAGGCAGCGGGATCGCACCCTGCCCACCCCAGCACCCCGACCCTGGCAGCACCCTGGGGACCCGGGGCTCTGCAGGGGAGTGGGGCCCAGACATGAAAGAGCCTCTGCAGTTTTCCTTCCTCGTGTTATCCAAGCACAATATCAATTAAAAACCGCTCTGTTTAAAAATGCAAATGCTCCCTGGCGTGCCGATGCAGACGGAGGGAATCGCCCCGTCTCTGTCGGTGAGGGCCCAGATCTCCTCATTTCCCTATCTTGCTCCGTCGGAAATCTTAATTAAACTCTCCCTTTGATTTGGGCATGCTCCTGCACCCCGCGCGGCTCCTGCTGGGGCGTGCAAGCCTCCCCAAGCACCCCGCTCCCTCCTCCCGCTCAGGGGAGCACCCCACACCCACAGAGCTTGGGGGCAGCCGTAGGAGAAACACCCTTCCTCCCCAAGACAGTGGGACCTGTGCCCATGGAAAACAGGGAACGGGTGTGAGCCATACCACATCGCGTGGTGAATCCGGGAGCTGCGATGGGAAAACCTTTGTCTTCTTGACTCTTGAGGGCTGGGGGCTGGTTGGAGGTGCCTTTTCCTTCTGGGGTTTCCCACCTGGGTCAGCATCCGCTCTCCCAGCCCCATGCTTGGATGTGTGTCCGTGGCATTGATTTTAAAATCAAAAGAGAGAGGTACCAGTCCCAGGAAGATGCCTTGGATGGTTGCAGGGGGTTTGCACACCCTTGTGACAGCTGAAAGGCCATCCATGTTTATCCCAGACTGGCTTCCCTGAGCATCCCCGCAGACTGACTGCCCTGTGGGGCTCCCCCAGGGCCACCCCCCCACCCCTTGACATGCTACCTGCAGAGGGGTTTCCAGCCCTGCTGGAAAAGCAGCCGGATGGCGAAGCCAGGTGGGTGCCTGACAGCTCACAGATGGGGCAGAGCAGCAAAGTAGGACAGCTTGGGGAGGCAGCTCTGCCTCTCCGGCCCCATTGTCCCCTTTTCTTCTCCAAGCCCCAGTGCGGAGAGGACGCGGGGTACTCAGCATCACGCCGGCGGGTTACCATGGCATTTCCCTGCCAACCCCAGGCAGCGGCTGCTCCACTGCCCGGCCCCTCCATGCCTGCTGCTGCCTGAGCATCACTCCTGCCCGTGCCGGGGGGCTGCCTCCCTCCCCTCCTGCCTTTCTTCCGAGCTGGTGGGTGAGCAGCCGTTGGGGAAGGAAGCGGTGGGGAGGAATACATTGACCTGGTGTCAGCTGCGCTGGCACAGCTGGAGCTACTCCAAGGATGCGTTTCACCTGCCCAGTGCAACATTAAAGTGGGACTTTCCTACCCGGGTAACTTGAACCAAGCACAGGATCACCTCGTTTGCTGCTAATTTGCTATTTTGTTCCTGCTGCTATGGCAAATATTTGTGTATGGTATGTGTGGAGAAGTTCCTCCTTTGTTCCACAGCCTCTCCCTTTGCCAGTCCCTGCAGCAAAAGCAGTCTGGGCTGTTGGTGCAAAGTGGTTTGGCAAGAAAGATCCTGACTCTCCCCAAAATCTCCATCAGTGATGGGCTCGGGATGGCACAAGGTTCCTCTTCCCACCTCTCCCCCTCCGCATGGGCCAAGGGAAAAGAGACTGAGCAGGGAAGCGAAAAGTCTGCTCTGCAGGAATTCAGAGCCAAGTTTGCATAAGATTTCAGGCATGCATTTTTGCACTCCGCTGTGGCCGAGCCAGAGGAGCTCCAGCATCCCAAGTCACGAGAGCTCTGTGCTGAAAGCCTTGATGACCTGAGAAACCCCTGGGCCCCAGCTCAGGGCACATGGGTTTGCTGGAGACACTGCCCTGTCCCAAGGACTTCTTCCTCCTGCAGCCAGTGTGCTGGGAGCAAAGACCTCAAGGAAAATCAGGGGCTTTTGGTGGATGCTGAGCTGCCCTCCAGCCCCGTGCAGCCCACCCGGGGCTCACCGCCGTCGTGGCAGTGCCTGCTGCAGTGCAGAGAGGTGTTGGAGGGATGGCTGGGAGTGTGCACACCCTCTTCACCCCATGTTCCTCACAGAACCCTGAAACGAGGGCAAACAGGATGCCAAATCCAACCCTGAAGACAGAAACCAAAATTCATTTGCTTTGTTAATTATCTAATTACACTGGAGATAAACAACAGAGAGCATCTCCCGGGCCCTTCCAGCCTGTTGGATGTCAGATACTTCCAGACTCTTGAGTCCAGCCACGTTGCAGAAGATCAGTTTTGGGCTGCCTTGTGCTCGGGCTCCCTCCTGCTCCAGGCACAGCTGCTGAGCTGGGCAGCCCCCCCGGCTCGACTCCCACCCAGCTCCCACCTGCCCGAGCCAGGAAAGGAATTTGGCCTCTGGGGCCACATTAATTATGATGGCTCCTCGCCGCGCTGCAGTCAGCAGATGAGGTTCCCCTTGCAGAGCAGCGGCCGTGAGCTTTGCCAACACCCACCTCCCCAGCGCGGGGACAGGGGGGTCTGGGACACGGTGTCCCAGTGACACAGGTGCCCCTGTATCCACCTGCTGCCCCATCCCGCAGCTCTGAGATGTGGCATGGCACAGGGTGGCTGGGAAAGCACCTTCTTCCTGCACCCTCCCGCTCTGGGGATGTGCCCAGGCGTATTCCCCATCGCTAAGATGCAGCCACCCAAAACTCGCTCTCTTGGAGTTCAAATGTTCCGGGGTGTGTGAAGAGGGGATGTGTGGGCACATTGCCCAAGCATGGGGTCCTCACACCCTCCTTGGGACCCTCTTGAGCTGGAAAGGGAGGGTCCCAGCTGGCCAAATCCCAGCCAGCCCCCAGGCATGGCAAGGCCTCCCCATCCCCAAAATCAGCCTGTGCCAGCCCTGGAAGCGTGTGGTCAGGGGTGATTTCGATGCCTGATGTCCCTGAGTGGGGCTGACCACCATGTTCCCGCAGACAGACTGGTTTCACGCTACAGGCAGGTTTCCAGCTGGGGCCCAGCCAAAACCAACCCATTCGTTACAGTCCGGATCTCAGACTGGGCTTTACAGCAGCCGCAATCCCAGGGCCGACGGGAGAGGTGCCCAAACCCAGCTGACCCACGACTCCTGCCTCCCCGTCCAAGCACCACCCACATCCCTCCAGTGCCGGCCAGTTCCAGAGCCGTGGTGCCAGAGCCGTGGTGGGAGAGCCCAGTGGGCACGGCTGGCTGGACCCTGCTCAGCAAAAGGGTTTTGAGGCTAGTGAGGCACCCCATTCCCAGGCAGTTCCCCTCCTCGCCCCATGGGACCTGCTCTCCCCAGGGGAGTGCGTCGATGGGTCAGCCGGGGGCTGGCATGGCTTCAGGCATGGTGGTGAATGGTTTGGCTGGTCTGTGCCATGCCTGGCTGTGGTGGCATTGATGTAGCAACATGAGATGATCCTCTGCTCTTAACAGCCAGGCTGCTCCCAGGAAAGCTTCGTGGTCAGGCACGGTGGGTGTTCCATCTCTGCTGGGCACCCTAAAGGACCAAACCCCAGCCAGGCATGGCGGGGTAGGGAGATCGGAAAAGGTTCCAGCTGGAATTATGGGGACGAGCAGT
>NW_010243569.1:0-16459 GCF_000690775.1 Eurypyga helias | reverse complement strand
GTGATGCTTGAGGACATGGTCTAGTAGGAGGGGTAGTGTTGGGTTGATGGTTGGACTGGATGATCTTATAGCTCTTTTCCAACCTTCGTGATTCTGTGTTGGCTGTTTTTTAATGGACCTGGATCATCTTTACCTAAAGGATAATTTAGAGCTGCTGCAAATGTATGTTAAACACTTTAAACTACCATGTTGGTGTAATACATTACAAGTGAGAATGTAGCCCAGTATTCAAGACTTCTGAAACTGGGTTTTTTTTTTCCCCATTGGTGGATCAGTGGAGTCAAGAAGATCTGAATAGTTTCTGCTAGGAAATTCCAAAGCTACTGGGTTGGTTAATGCCAGACTTCTCCTTGAAGAAGGCATCAAGTTTGGCTCTCAAGCCTCAATCTAGTAAACATTTTTTGGTGCTTGACAGGATCAAGTTGTCTAGGGAATCCCAGGACTTATTAAGCCTTAATAAAACATGTGTCTTCTGACATTGGTAAAGGGGGTTTACTTCCACAGGAAAAACAAAGAATCAAACAAATAAATGGATATAATACCTCTTACCAGTTTGTCGTAAGTCTGCTGTCCTCCGAGGACAAGGGCAGCTCTGCCTACCTGTGCTGATCAGGGAGAGACATTTGATTGACATATGTTGTTGTTATTAATGTTTTATTTTACCTGTTGTATTTCCTTGACTGCAGTCCTTGGTAGTCATGAAAAATCTGACTTTTTATTTAAAAAAAAAAAAAAACAACAACAAAAAAGAAAACCAAAAGTCTTTGTTTTAAGGTAAGAAAAAAGATCAGGGACTTTTGCATCACATAATTATTTCATTGTTTAAATCTTTAATTGGTAGCAAGTATTTGTTCCATAATTAATGAGAGACTTGAAAGAGTAGTTTTCAACATAGAGTAGAATGTCATCTCCACCACATATTTTTCTGTGTGTCTTTCATTTTCAAATCTCACTCCCCTGCTTGAGGTCTGGATAAATGGACTTGGTTTATTAAATCTCGCTGTTTTACAATGATAGCCACATCTAACATCTGGTAGCAGCTGTAATGCTACTATCAAGAGAGTGCCATATCGGCAGTTTCCACAGCTACAGGTGCTTAACTAGTGGAATTACAGGTCCCAACATTCAAGGTCTGTGGTAGATGCTTATTTTTTATTATGTGAGCTTTCTTTCAAATGCATGCTGTATTTGGACCTCAGCTTCTTAAATACCATTGGATTTATCAGACAACTTTCTGCAAATTCCCTCTACTACCTACAGCTCTTTTAAAATTTCTCATTAAGTCACTTTCATTTCAACCTTTTAAAAACTCCTCTCCACAAATCTCTGTAATGGAATTTATTGCCTTCCTGTGGAACTCATATGAAAATGCAAGAAAATAGAGACTAGATCAAATTCCATGCTCATTTGTTTTTTTCTTTTTATTGTTTGCCTTTTTTTTAAATGGCTTGGCATCACTATTGTTTGTATTCTTTCTTCTTTTTTTCTTTTTTTGTCTTTAATCTGCAAGGTTGTTTCACCATTTCATTAGGCAATACGATCACTATCACAAGTAAATCACATTGCATTCCAGACCAGCAGATTTTATTACAGAAGGGGAAGCTGCTGAACTGTTGATGAAGAAATACACAGAAAAATGGCTGCACCATCTGATATGCTTGTTCTGTATTCTGTAGACTGAAGAAAAAAGTCACTGGGACAAATAGTGACACCTCAGTCAACTCTCTGATTGTCATTAGAACAATTTATTTACATTCATCAGAAACACTCCTGAAATGTTTTTTAATTCATTTGGGTGTATGATAGATGAATGGAATACTTCTGCAATCATGCCAATTTATCACTCATTTACTAATAACCAAATACAAGTAATAACTATATCAAGTGCAGATAGTGCTAAAAGATACCTGTGTTCCATAATAAATTCTAAGTTCCTCTCCCACCTTTGGTAGGCTTCATCAAATCATATGCTTTATTTCTTTGGGCTGAATGAAGGCCTTTGTGATTACCTGTTATGCTGAAACCCTGAATAAACTGTCTTTTGCTCCTTTTCCTCTACTGACTATTGTATAGAGACAGTCATTTAAGTGAGAGAGTTCATAGTTTAATCAGACTGAAAAAAGGAACAATTATATTCTGGAAATATTTTCTTGTGGAACTCTTTTCTATAAGGTATTAAGGTCAAGCGTGTACAAGGTTTAAAAACTGATTGAATGCAAACTCTCAGAGTTACATTGGGGTTAAAAGAATATAAGCCTTCATGCCTCAAAGCAGGTGTCAGTTCTTAACCTATGAAGACTGGGAAGAAATTCCCCTCTAGCCACATGATTTCAGAGTTACCAGAATCTGTATTCTTTCACCTTTCTAAAAAATAACTACCTTATCACAGTGAGATTCTAGAGCAGATGTGTCAGTGCCTGAAAGCTATATAGCAAGTCTGATGCTTACCTGTAGCCTCAATTTCAAACACTGACTATTTGAACAATTACATGAACTAGGGTTTTTTGATGAGATTATTTTCAATGGTTTTGGCTGTGTAGTATATGACTTGGCATGTATGCCCTCCAAAAAACTGTATAAATAAATCTGTGAGAGCTAACAGCATGGTTCCATTCTTTTGTCTCAAGTCTTTCTCTTAAGACTGGGCCATCAACTCTGTCATAATATTTTCTCTTTGGACACTAGCAGTCATTGTCTTCCAGAGAACCATTCTGATCCTTTTGAACACGTTACAATCGATCTAGCCCAAGTGATGGCACATAGTAATTTGCATCCAATGGAAAATTCCTGCTCAACTCAATTCCTTTCTGTAGATCTTAGAATCTTTAGACCAGTTTTGATGAGATTTTTAATTTTTATGAACAAGGCTATTGTTTTCCTGAAACAAACTGATAGTCCATCTTGGGTTAGGCTGCCCATTTATGCAAATGAAAGTTTATATGCTGAAAACATTATGAGTATGTAGTCTCTGTTAAACTAGCACTAAACTTTACACTAGTATCTGTGTGAAGCTTGTGAGCACTCCTGATCATGGGATCACTCCTGAGCATGGAAAAACATTGTGTGTGTCTTGGTGGCAGGTGGAAGAGCCTGATCAGATAGTGAGTCTTCAGGTTTTTGCCCAGGTGCAGAAAACAGAGGTTGAAGAAGGAGGTTTGTATTAAGTATATAATGAGAAGGTATCTATCCTGAGGCAGCAGAAGTTGTCATTGCCCAAGAAGATAATTTTGTGCTGGATCCAGAGCAAGTGTCAATAGAGAGTGCTCAGCTGAGCTTTTGGGTGTGAATGTGTTTAATACAGGTGGGCCAGGGCCTCCTGTGAATTGTGTTGTCTGTCAGGGTTACAGTGAAGGGCAGTGGTAAAAAAACTGAAAAAAACAGCTCCTTGACAAAGTGACAGTATCTTATTTAAAGCAAAACATTACAGGTTTTGTGACCTCAGCTTGTGTGTGATCATTCGCCTCACTGACTTTTCCAGCTAGTCAGGGGATGTCTTAGCAGATGTACAATCAAGGCTTGTATTCTTTCTAGAGAGAAGAATGCTGTGCCAGTAGTAGGTCCTTCATGGAGACCAGTAAAACTCTGAGAGGAAACACTGATGGGGACACTGGAGGAACGGTCAGACAGGGCTGACCATTGAAAAAATGGTCTGACTGCTTGAAAAAAACAACTTATCCTTTACTAAATACTTTTTAGTTTAAAAATCCAGCCAGCGGACTGCAGTACTTCTGTCTCAGAAAGAGCAGAGAAAGAATGGAAACACAGCTTGAGTTGAAGAAGAAATTTTGTCTGAAGGAGATGAGGATGTTGGTGAGGCATCTACCCAGATGTGTGGTGATGCAGCAGCTACTGTTTCTGCATGGGGTCTTTTCCAATACTTCCTAATTGTGGTTTCTTCTTCCTCTTGCTTTGTTCATTGCATTGGTTTTATTTCTTCTGGCTTTCATTGTTTGCTGTCACAGAATGTCAAAGCTTTAAGGCTTATAAGAACACCCGTAGAGGGTGTTCAGAAGTATTTCATGTCATGGTATTTACCTAAGTTACCTAATACAGTACAAAAATAATAATAATTAAAAAAAATTACTAGCACTTCCTTGCACAGGTTGTTAGCCAACCAATTCCTCTGGGAGCAATGTATCCCTCCCTTACACGACTGTTTTGTTTTCCAATGATAATATAAAATTGTCCTAAAGTTTCTCTAAGTTAAGTAAGAATTTTAAGAATATGGGAGTTATCTAGAGAAATCCCAACTAGCCTAAAAAACAAATAACTAGAAGTGTCAGTTGTCTGTGCTATCCATCATTTAATGAGCAGCGTATTTTAAATATTTGCATACCATCAATAAGATGTAGTCAAAGCAGATGCATTGCAGACACAGTGTGTTGATCCTTCAATCATAATTCCTCTAAATGTTACAGGGAGTTGTCTGACTCAACCTCCATATACCATTTGAAAATGCAAGCTCCAGTCTTGGGGGCTTACTTAAGGATTATCCAAATCTACCAACATCCAAAGGGGAAACAAATAATATACAAAATGTCAAGTGCAGTGAAATGGTGCTTTAAACAATTTTTAATCAGACACAAATAAATGAGATGTGTGCTTTTCCTTGGACACCGTCCTTGGACACAAAAAATCAACCTCATTCTTTATATAGAAACATAGATCTCTTTGTCTACATTGTACTGTATGATAAAGTATTGCTTTCTGTCCCAGCCATTGTTATTCTTTGTTTAAAGCATCAGCTAAAATGTTCAAGCCAGCTTTGCATTGTTTATCCAAATGTTTCTGAGATTTTCTTTATTTCAGCTGAATTCATAATACTTTCCAAGTATTGATACCACTTGCAATCCACTTCATGTCAATTTATAAATGACTATAACCTCTGCATCTCAAAATTAGATGTTAGTTCCTGATGTTCCTACCATGTGAGATGTGCAAATTACATCAGGGTGTTCTGACATTGCTTACAAATGTTCTGTTTTTCTGTAGGAAATGCTATTAGACCCATTGCCCTCCGTGCAGTGTCTGCCATAGCCCGTGCTCTCCCAGGATTTCCCATCTTAGCAACTGGTGGCATCGATTCTGCTGAAAGTGGACTCCAGTTTCTGCACTGCGGGGCTTCTGTTCTACAGGTACCTTTTCTTTCTTTAAAACATGAAAATAGCTGTAATTAAACCATAATGTACCTTCCTTTCAAACATTAGGATAGTGAGGATTTTATACCATTGAAAGGGAGTTTCATGTTTTTAGCTTCATGCTTCTTGCTAAGAGATATTAATTTCAGATGGAGAAGGACGAGTTGCCAAAAGACTCGGTGTCACAGTACCGATCTGGGAAAAAGGCTAGCCATGAGTATGTTATCACTTTTTTTCTCTCATTTATAGGATTCGATTTTTTAACATCTCTCCCTTGTTATATGGACAAGGTAGACACACAGTTAAGCCTGAGCTATCTCATCTTCCTTTATTCTTGGGTTTAGACGCCTACAAAGAGCCTTTTCAAGGGGAGAGGGATTTCAAAGAGCATTGCTTTGGTCCCACTGGGAGCCAGATTAAATTAACTTTTGTTTATTCAAGCATCTTTGTCCCTTAAGCATGTTTATTGGAACAGGAGGTGCAGAGCTGTACCTCCTGCCTAAGGTACTGGCATTGCAGCCCATTGCGTTGGAGTGAGGTGCTGGTTTGCATGCAGTAGTTAAGGCTGGTTACATTGCCTGATGGGTTGTTTTGAGGTCCTGGTCAGACCAGCATGATTAGTCAGTTATTGTCATGGAAGGAAGCCTTGGATACCTGTTACTATGGGCACCAGGAAATTGGCTGGAGATCAGACCCTTACCTGCTCTACTAGGCATGTTAGGGCACCATTGCAGCATATATGTTAGAATGGCTGATAAGGAGCAGGTGACAGTTATGTTATATTATTCTATTACATATTGTTACATTCTGGTAGGTATTCATCCCATTTATCTGTAGTTCCTATCATAGACAGCAGCAGCTGTGGATCCTGTGGATATTGGCTTTGTGTCACTCCATGAGATGACTGGAGTGGTTTAATTCTCACAGTTCACTTTGACATTAAAATTCAGTTCAGTGTGACCATCCTTTCTTTACAGCTATGGTGACTGCTGAGATTAGTCATTTGTTTGGTATGTTTCAGGGAAGGAAAAAAAAAAAAGGCCGGCTTAATGGTTTGGGGTTTTGGTTTTGGGTTGTTTTTTTTGTAAGGCATATCAAAGATAGCATCTCTGGGAGCTGAAGAGGTCAGCTACTGCTTATCACTTACTACGTTCTTTGGATTTATTAATAAAATTTCTTATTAGTTTGTATTAGAATGCTTCAAACTCTTCTTTTCCCTCTAACAGACAAAATATCTACCTTTCTTAGATAATAGCCTGAGAGCTTCTTCCATATAAATACTAAGTAAAGGTACAAATTACAGAACAGAGTTTGTCTAAAAAAAGAAAAAAGTAGGGATTCACAAATGAATGTTTTTAATGCTGTAGATATATTTAACTTGTTATTAACAATGGAGCTGCAGTTTCTATGGCTTTGTCTGTAACGATGTTACACGATATGAACTACACATAGTGGACTGATTTTCTATTCTACATCTGCTTTATCTGTTTCTAGATGACTAAAAATGAAGCTTTTAAATGCTATTTGTGCACCTTTCTATTACATATACTGTGTAGCTGCTTATTTTTTATTATTTCTTTTCTTTGGTGTTGCTTTGCCCCACTGGTAACAGGAAATGCTGAAATATAATTTAATGCAGACATCCCAGTCATTCTTTCTCTTGCTCAAGAGAAAGAATATTGGATTTACAAAACATTAATTATTGTTTTCTTTTTAGTTATAATCAAGTTTTCTGGAGCTGGCTCCAAGAAATGACTGATCTATACTGGTCTTCTGCCCTTTACAGAACAATTTCTCTTTGAACAGATTTTTCCCAGAGATGGTGAAAAAAACCCACTTTTCTGGTCCTTAGGCATCACCAGTTTAACTTAAATCATCTCTAGAACTGATTTTGAACTCCTTTGGATCAAACCTATCCTCAGCTTGAGTGGCTTATTTATGTTTCACTAAAGTAGGGAAGTCACTTAAACTGATCCGAGATAAATGGATTCTGAAGCTGCTGTGTAGGCAGGGGTCTGAACTAGTTCAATTACATTTATTTAAAAATAAGTCTTTAGTAAACTTCATGTAAGATTATGAGTATAGACCATAAGTCTTTCCCTCATCCTGGGAAAGGTAGATGGAAGGGAGAGGGAAAAAAGTAATCTTTATAGACAGTCTTAGAAGAAATACACTTGGCCAGGACTAGGCTGAAACTTTTATTTGCTACTAAAGCAAGATACATCGTGACAGACAGAAGATGACAGTGTCATCTTCACAGTCATCTTTGGAAAGTAATTAGGATTATGACAATCATTGCCATTGTTTTCCTTCTTAACAAGGTCATATGAATAGCTGGTTAAATTCCAATCTCTCTCACATGTCCTTGGTATCAAATGCCCAAGTTGTTCTTTCAACTTTGTTGAAAAACTTTCCCAAGTTGTTCCATGATTCAGTATGTTAAAATTCAATACCTAGCAAGTCGTCAAGTTAAGTAGGTAGAAGCTGGGACACTACTGGAGGAATTATGTATGCATACCATGTCCTTAAGTATCTGCTTTGGATACTGTTGGAGATGGTGCTGAAGAGACACTTGGACTGACACAATGCTGCACATTTTGTAATCTTACTTCACGTTTCCAAAACCACAAGGACACCTTATGACTGCTGCAGATGCAGAAAGCAAGAAATGTGTGCTTTGGCAGTGCTGGATTGAGCTCTGCACTCAGCTGTGCCGAATGAGCAGGGGTCTCAAAACCTGGGAGTGAGTAATTGCCATTGCTATCACTGTGCCATTACATAGAGAGCATGTGGATGTGTACTGAATAGCAGTATTTTAAAAGGTTAGGGAATGTCAGTTTGTTATGGTTTTGTGTGTCAGGGTGGTCCCTGAGTGACCACCATAATGGACCCCAAAGTCATGGACTAAATGAACTCAGTGAACATTTTAAAGACACTTTACAGGGGTGATTCATAAACTAAGGGAATTATATCAGTGTATTCTATCAAAGGATGCGAAGGGAGGCGGTGGTTAATGAGGCTGTAAGTGGAGGGTGTGGGGCCCGCGCATGGTGTAAATGATATGGAATAAGGGGTGGAGAATGTACTGGTTTTGGCTGGGATAGTTAATTTTCTTCATAGTAGCTAGCCTGGCACCATGTTGTGGACTTGTGTTGATAACAGAGAGATCTTTTTGTTATTGCTGAGCAGTGGTTACAGTCAAGGCCCTTTCTGCTTCTCGTACCACCCCACCAGTGAGTAGGCTGCGGGTGCACAAGAAGGGGAGAGGAGATACAGTTGAGACAGCTGACCCCAACAGACCAAAGGGATATGGACCATGTTATGTCATGCTCAGCATATAAAGTTGGGGGAAGAAGAAGGAAGAGGGGGGATGTTTGGAATTATGGCGTTTGCCCTCCCAAGTTACCATTATGTGTGATGGAGCCCTGCATTCCTGGAGATGGCTGAACACCTGCCTGCCTTTGGGAAGTAGTGAATGAATTCCTTGCTTTGCTTTGCTTGCAAGCATGACTCTTGCTTCACCTATTAAACTCTCTTTATCCCAACCCACAAGTTTACTCACTTTTACTCTTCTGTTTCTCTCCCCAGCCCACCACGGGGGAGTGACAGATCAGCTGCATGGTACTTAGTTGCCAGCTGGGGTTAAACTATGACACAATTTGTCCAGAATTAAACATGGTCTGATATCACTAAGCAGCACAGATTGTATTGATCAATCCATGTAGCCCAGCTAGAGAGCCTGGGAGAGCAGCACTTGCATGGCCATTGGGCTTCCCTTCATTTCTCCTAGACATGAGTCCTGCATCTTCTCTGTCATGAAAGGGTGTCGTTCATGGTCTAAGATAACACAAAGGCTTTGTGCGAGTTGATTTAATTGCAGAATAGCATATCCCATAGAGAAGGGGTTTATGAATAATAAATGTACCTCCAATAAAAGCAAGATCAGGTTTTCCTCTGCAGTTATTTCACCTACAACCAGTTCTCCATTATTTTTCCCAATTGCTTTTATTTTTAAAACATGGGGATTTATTTTTCATTTACAAAGTCATCATACACAGGAATTCAAGTCAGAAGTCTGGTGGTAAGCCATATTTTGATATATGCCATAACCAAGTAGTGTTAAGGACGTATGTTAGAGCATGGTTTCTGGAGAAAGTTTCAGTATTTAGAGTATGTTCTATCACCACCTTTAGAAGATGGAAGGCAACACCTTAGTGTCATTACTGGCAAAAAGTTTGTGTGTATGAAAATTTTGCAGCCGGTATAAAAAACAAACTAGATCAATGTAGTCCGTAGTAGCTGGGATTAAAATTTCATATTTTTGCATCTTTTGCATCATGTATGTGACTTACCACGTCACATTGATGGTTTGTTAGATTTTTGCAGGGCTTTGAACGAGACACACATTTTTCAAAGTCATCTTGCTCTAAGAAATTAGAAATTGAGACAATTATAGAAAATTCCAGTGGAAAGAGAAAATGGATTATGGAAAAAGCAAGCATAAAAACATTAAAGTAAAAATCACTTCACAGCAGCCTGTATGATTCAATTGTAGATCAATATTGTGTAGTTAATGCATTAGCAGTAGAGCATTAATTTGCAATTACCACAGGTGATCTGATCCTCTGTGTTCTGTCCACTGACATAAATGACCTTTTGTTGAAAGAGACTCTGTAGTCATTATTTCTAGCAGATGTAACAAAAAAAAAAAAGGTAGAGCGAAGGGGTACTTTCTGAAGTATACTTGTTTCATGGTTCAATCTCTGAACATTGTATTCTTGTATGGAATACTTCTGTTAATCTTGAATATTAGTCATTAACATGTAAAGAATGTGTGTTCCCTTTCAAACTAATTTAGTTTCTTACGAAGTATGGAGGTCATACATGTCTCCTGTTGCATGGATATCTGGAAGGATCTCCACATAGCAGTGATATGTTAGCACCCATGTAATGCTGATTCCCAGCAGGGCAGCTTGTAGCTTTGCCCTGAGCTCCATTTCAGACCTACCTTCACCCATCTCCCACTTGACCTGGATGGGATGAAGTACCTTTCAGTCCTGTTCCTACAGGCACTGCACTTGTCCTCACGGTGTTGTATTCAGCCCATGCACACCCATTCCCTCCATACCTTGCACTATCTTCATCTCTGAGACAAGGGAATAAGGTAGTGTGCTGAGTTCAGTCAGGGAGGATTTGTGAGAGTGGCTTTGTGGTATTTTGCTAGCCAAAGTTAAACCACGACAGGTGGGAATATACCCCACCTCAGAGGCAAAGCTGCTGTGATGCTGGATCTGCCCCATGTCCTTCTCTCCTGCCTCATACCCATTGTGTATGAGACCTCAGGGATCTGTGAAAGAAAAAAAACATTCTGGAAGTATGATGGTCCATAAAGAACAGGGAATATTTTGCCCTCTGCAAGATAAAATCTTTCTCCGACACAGAATACAGTTGTTTTTATGAGACTACTTGTGGTTTTTGAAATGTTTTCAAGGTGCATTCTTGTGGATACATATTTGGAGCCAGAGTCTCAAGGGATTCAGGACAGTTTGATGATTATTTTTTCTTCAGCAGGCTTTTTCCTGAAGCATTTAGCTGAGGGATTTTATTACAGCAGGATGGTCCTTTAAGTGTGGATAAATAAGCTTTTTCATCACACAATAGTTGGACTTGAACTATGAGAGAGAATTGTTATTGTATTTGTGCAAATGCAAAACCCTGTGAGGAACCCTTCTACATAGTATAAAATGCCCAGAGTATCAGAAAATAAAAGCAAGTCTCTGAAAATATAATCACTGAAGTTACAGGGGGAAAAAATACCATTTCATAAACATGATGTCATATTTTAATGTTTGGATGATACCAGTCTCACAAAAACATCCAGCCAAAAACACATGATGTAATTGTAGGCTGTGATCATTTACCATCATTTACTTATTTCATTTTTTTAATGATTTTCACTAAGATCTCTGATGTAATTTATCTATGTTTTTTTATGGCTACAGAACTCAAAAGTAGAGATATGAGTCTTCATGCACGTTATTAGTGTTCTTTTAAGCCTGACTCAGTGTCTGTTCAAGTCAGTGAAGACACTGATACTAGAGTTAAGTAAGGACTATATGAGGCCAAAAATTGTCATCCAGGAATTATTGTTTAAGTCATTTAATGGTATGTAAAGTGAAAAACTAAATACAATTGAAGTTAAGGAAGTGAGAGAAGCAGGCCCTGTGTTTTACAATTCCAGGTTAAGTTTATATTGACCCTTGGAAAAATGTATTTTGTCTTGCAATGAATAGCAGTGATTCTGAATGCAGAGGAAGGGCTCAGTCTTTCCTTGTGTCTAATCTCAGCTCTGCGTGAGGAGAATGAAGTCGGATGGCTGGCTGCAAGTCTTAAACAACTGCAGGGTGCCATCGGAGTGGCAGATCAAGGCTGGGCTGCTCTCGCCTGGACTCACCAAGAGCCCACGCTTTCTGCCTCTAGCCTCTCCGTACACATATTTATAGGGCGAACAGAGGCTGAAGGCTTTGCTTTATGCCAGTCAGAGGGTGCTCTACAGGTCAATGAGCCCAAGAACGGGCACACGTTGGCACCAGCTGGGCACTGTGATGTTTCTGATGCAGGCTGTGGCTTAGGGGGTAGAAGAACAAAGCCTTTCTGTACAAAGCTGTCCATGATACAGAGGAAAAGTTAAAATTAAATTGATGAGTGAAGAATAGATTACTGGATGCGGTGGCAGGCCACCAAAATGATGCAAGAGGAGATTCAAGCGTGTGGCAAAGGGATGGCTCTTTACATCCACCAAAAACATTAAGGAAAAAAATAACACTTAAGGCATAACCACTTTTCAGATGTAAGTCCTTTGAATGAGATAAATGTTGTCTCATGTAGAAATAGCAGGTTTTAGCTCATACTCCTGAAGAAGCATGATATGTGTTTGTATGTTCTTTTGAGTATCCTCAGCCACATTTGAGCTTTGTGACCATTTTCACTGAAATGTGCCAGAAGATGATAGAAAATATTTTGCTACAAGTTTTGAGAAAACAAAGAAGTCAGGCAGAGGAGAGAGTGTACCTGCATTCCTTTACTTAAGCATGGGCATGCTATCAGCTCACCTTTATAAGACCTCTGAGAATCCACATGGGACAGCAATGTTACAATTGTGTCAGCCACTGGAAAGGCTTTAATTGGCCGTCAAACCTTATTAGATGTCAGAGAACCCAACCAGGAGACACAGAGCTGCTGGAAGCCAGGTATCATTAGCTCTGCTGCTCACAAAGGTGCATGCTTAAAAAACTCTTCAATAGACAAAGTGCTGAATGGAGTGGCCCTTCTCTGCAGGGCTGAAATTTACTGTACATGCAGAAACAAAAGAGGGAACAAAGTGCTGTAGAACATGTCAGCATAAAATCAAAAGAAAAACGAATGTGAAAGCAAGAGATTTGGAACACTGATAAACATTTTGTTATTTTCTGCTTTTTTCATAGCTCAGTGCTAATTACAGAAGAAAAACTGTTCTTAACTGTCTGTCTGTCTTTGCTAGTGTGGTGAAACACTGGAACAGGTTGCCCAGAGAAGCTGTGGATGCCCCATCCCTGGAAGTGTTCAAGGCCAGGCTGGATGAGGCTTTGAGCAACCTGGTCTAGCGCAAGGTGTCCCTGCCCATGGCAGGGGGGTTGGAACTAGATGATCTTTAAGGTCCCTTCCAACCCAAACCATTCTGTGATTCTGTGATAATAAAAAAGTCATTAGAGGACTGCCACACTTGCTGCATTACAGGTACTTGGGAAGGAAAATGCTAATTGATTGTGGGAATTTTCTGTGAGAATTCCTTAGAGTGGAAATCAAAATTTATCAAAAAAACCCATCTAGAAATTATTTTTTGGTTATACCTGGAAAAAAAAATACCGAATTAGAACAGGTTTTCATTATTCGTTTTTACTTTTATTATGTTGTCACTTTAAATGAAGTTGCAATACTCAAATCAGCACATTGTAAACTTATGAACTAAACTCAAAGCTAATAATGCCTTTTATTTTGTGCAGTTTTGCACTAGTTTTACATTTTATTTTGAGCTGCTTAAGGGATTTACTTATTAATTTTTCTTTATTTCTGCTCATTTTGCTAGCTAGTAAATGAGGTCTGCTACATAGAGTTGTTATTGCATACATCTGTAAGAATGAATTCAAGCTCATTCCATAACAATTGCTATTTGTCATCCTTATAATAGATTCTCATGCAAAGTAGGTTCAACTGTCACTGAATGTTAATAATTATTTAATAACAATTAGGTCTCAATTGAGCATCAGCTCAAATGCTGTGCTATACCAGTAACTCCCAGCCTCTGAAGAGGATTTGTTTCCTGCTCTTGTACTTGGGGACACTGCGTCTGCTTCTTTTGCCTCTTTTGCATAGGCGTCTCCCCTACTTCTCTGGGTCTGGTGACATAGGCATTTTAAGAGTGTAGGAGATGTGAAGAATAATTGCTTTGGCAACGTGCGCTCTCTGTCTCTCCCAGGGATCCACAATACTACTTCTCTTTCCAAAACTCAGTACTGCTGCACCTGTTTTAATGTGGATTCACACTACTGATATGTGAATCACATGCTGCTGCTATCTTACAAGAATGAACACAGAGCTGTCCTTCTTGTAGATAAAAACATATGGTGTGAATTGACATCAAGGGAGTTTTGTTTAAAAGTTCGCAAAGTGAAAGCAACATGGAGATGACTCTTCAAGAGAGGCTTAGTTAAGTGTTGAAGAAATTGTGAGCAAGTTGTTTTACTCAGCTCTGTTGTAGACAGATTTCCCCTTGTGTACCAGCATGGAGGTGACTGGAAATTGAATCTGAAAATGTACCTAGCTCCTTGTTGGATATTGAAAATGTAAATAGAAGGAAAGATAAGCACAGTGGAAAACGCTGTTTCTTTTTTTGTTACTGCCATCCCCAATAATTGCTTGGGGAACTTCGTGTATTTTTTTTAATTATACATATCGTAACTGCAGAAGACTTGCTTTCCAGAAAGGGAGACTGTAAAAAATTCAGGGTTGTAAAGTTCTGCTGTCAGAGAAGTTGTTTTCACAAATATTGTTAGTCATACAAGGAAAATGCACATGTAAGAAATTTTCATTTTTCTGTCATAACAGCTCCATTGATCTTCCAGTCAGAGGCTGTAGCTGGCAGGGAAAGGAAGAAAGGGAGAGTAAACAGTGGAGGAGTCTGTGCTCAGGGAAGGCACGGTCCTGGAGCCCATGACAGCACAGGTGTGCACTGCTGTGCAGCCCAACCCAGGCTCAGTGCAGGGCTAGTAGAAGTTTGGTGACCAATCTGCCAGTTTTCTTTGCATGGCAGAAAAATCTTTATTCTGCCCGGAAGGAGGGAGCGGTCTGGGAATACAAGCCCTGATACCCCTTTTGAAGTTTTTTTCCTGCTACAGCACAAACTCACTGACACAGCTTGATCTGTATGGCAAGATGTCCTTTTATCCATGCAATTTGAATGAAAGAAACAGAGAAAACATATTTCTGAAGTTGGCAGTGCATTAAGAAAGTGTTTAACTTCCCTTAATGTCTGAGTTATGTCCCTTCTTTCATTGCTGATATTTATTATTTGGACAGAGATACGTAAACAATCCCCAAGGAAATGTGGAAGTGGGTTTTCATCTCAGACACAAATGACTCGAAGGGTCAGAACTGTTTTATTCACATCGAACTCATTTTTAATGGACACAGCAGCTGCTGCACAAATTCGTACAAGCAAGCTGATAAAGGGTGAAAGTAATTCTAGCTGAAATAAAATGTGAGAGTACTAGAGGGGAAGACTCACGAGGATGAGGGGTTAATCACTGCAGGACTGAACTGAGGTTCCAAAATGGAAAAACTGCTTTTCTGTTTTGAGAGGTCTGCAGCTTTCAAAATGCTGGTCACAAAAGGATGTCCCTCAGTAAATGGTTCTCATTAGAGTTTGTTGAAAACTCCTTTGAGGAAACCATTTTTCATTCACAAATTTCATTTAATCAAAATAGATGTGGGTTCAAGTCCCTGCTATGTCTGATTCAGAGTGTCCTGGGATGAAGAACACTGAAATTTACCCTGGATCTGTTACGCATTAATGAACCTGCATATAACAAATGATCAAAAAATAGTTATTCTGTCACAGGTAATTTAAGAATAGAAAAACTTTCCAATTTAAACAGATAAACAAAATTCTAAAAATGTGTGGAATTAACACATTTAAAGAAAAATTATTATTTGAGTGACTCAAATCTTTATTTCATTTTGCAGCATATTTTAGTTTTGACCTTTTTCTTCCAATTAACTTGGTTTGCAAAACAGACATTTTCAAGTTAAATGGAGCTGTTGCATTCCATGTTGTCAAACAGTGCATATGGGTAATTCTGAAACTCTTTTCCACACGTTTTTCACAACACAGTTCTTTTCTGAAAAAAGTGCTTTCCTAGAACCATACTCGCTTCTTGGAAATATGCCTTTCCAAAAATGGAATAACAGACCAACTCCAGTATAAAGAGGATGGTGTTCATATTAGTTAGAACTCAGAAAACAAAAACTTAAAAACACTGCTAACTTCTGACTAAATCTGTTATGTTACTTGATGACTTTAACATTAAAACACCAAATCCGAGTGATTTAACTGATACCTGCTTTAGAAATATCTTTGGAGGAGCAGGTGGATACAGTTCATAGAAATGGGTTGAGTAAGACTACATCTACCTGGCACATCTGATGATGCTGTAGCAGCAGCTGTTGAATCACTGGGATGATTGTGAGAAGTTGTGGTGGTCTGATAAAGTTCCTGCTGTCTGGAAAAGAGGAAACACAACCCCCATCTTTAAAAAGAGAATAAAGGAGGATCCGGGGAACTACAGCCCAGTCAGTCTCACCTTTGTGCCTGGCAAGATCATAGAGCAGATCCTCCTGTAAACCATGTAAAGGCACATGGAGAAGGGGAAGGTGATTGGTGACAGAAAACATGGCTTCACCAAGGGCAGATCGTGCCTGATGAATGTGGTGGACTATCATGGATGAATGTGGGGACTTCTATCATTACACCATGACCTTGGTGGATAGAGGATGGGCAACCGTTGTCATCTACCGGAACTTGTGCAAAGCCTTCAACACCGTACCACACAACATCCTTATCTCTAAATTGGAGAGACATGGATTTGATGGATGGACCACTTGGTGGATAAGGACCTGGTATGATGGTCACGCTCAGAGAGTTGTGGTAAATGGCTCAATATCTGAGCAGAGACCAGTGACGAGCAGCTCTCCTCATGGATCGGTACTGGGACCAGTGCTGTTTA
>NW_010243568.1:4405-6686 GCF_000690775.1 Eurypyga helias | reverse complement strand
AGATGGAGAAGGAGCTAGTTGTTTAGAAAAGGAGCTCAGTCGTTTCAATGAACGCGTTTGTTGAATGAACACTTCTGTTGTGTTGCAGGCTTCTGAAACAAGGTGATTACATGTGAAACTCCACTTTTGTTGGTCATCCAACACTGTTATTAAAAGCATTAAAACTAACAACTCAAAGGGAACGTAAAGAGCTTTCACATGTAGAGCTTCAAAACTTTTGATTTATGCAACGTTCTTTATTTTAGAAAGTTTTGCTTTATCTTTGAAAGTGCTGACACTGGGCTTGAGTTGGAGCCCTGAAGGACATGAAAAATCATAAAGCTTATTAGAGTTCAGGGATTTTTTATTCCCCCAAAGAAATGAATGAAGCATGCAGAGAGTGTAATTGTTACTGAGACAGATCAGGCAACAGGAGCTCCACTTTCACCAAGGGAGGGAAGCCCCAACTCTTGCATCTTTTTTCTCATCCTCAGCCCTCTTCCACTCCACAACCCTATGGAAACCCACATTCCATACATTTCTAATCTACTATGCCTTGCGGCTTTTCATGTTCCTCTTCACCTTTCCATTTTGCCACTCTGTTCATGCACAGTGTTGGTTCTTTTCTGCTCTCTGTCATTCAAAGAGGAGATGCCATTGGGCCTAATACTCCACCTGCCACATCCTACTGCCCAATGCCCTTTCATATGCACTTGGAGTAATTTGTGCTGCAGCCTCTTGGGAGATGTTAATACTCTTTCCATTGCCAAATTACCGTCTTCCCTTTCTCATCACCTGTGGTCCCAGCCCTCCTCAGTTGTGCCGGTGGAGATGGGGAGGAGTTGCATGATTAAGCAACAGCGTGGCAGCACATGTGTGTCAGTGGGGGAGGTGTGCCAGAGACACGTGCCTCCGCGCACAGGCTGTTCTCAGCAGCAGCTGCTGAGGGCAAGGCTCAGATCATCAGTACGACAGACGGCTTTGAAAGGTATCAGTAAACACTGAAACGATAGTAAAAACGGTTTGAGGTGTGGGAAGGTAACAGTAACCCAATCAATACGTTTAGCTAAATTCCCTGCTTCACCATCAGCTTCACGTGCCTTCATCTAAATACTTTGTGGTTCTAGCCCAGTGTGCCTGTAACCTATCTGTCCTCGAGGGCAACTGGGTTCATGAATTGCATGGAGGAAGACAAGCTCAAGATCCATCCAGGGAAAAAGAAGCCTGAACCTGGGTTTCTTCACATCTTGGGGTACTCCTAACATCCCAGGTAGAGCATAAGGTTGGAAAGGTGAGGGTAGAGGTACTACACTGTGTTTGTTTTGAAGGACAGACGGTCATAACTGTCCTCTCTCCAAAAGGATGCTCCAGGTAAGGTCTCTTGGTCAGAGGTGGGAACATCCTGGCAGCACTTGCATCCTCACGTGAATCTTGCCCTCACTCAGAGGTAGTAGCTAAAAGATACTAGAGGTAGTAGGTTCATGGTAATAGCAAAGAAATGGGAGCTCCTCAGGTGGTGTAGCCATAATAACCAGTTATAGAACCTCCATCACCAACAGACCCTAATCCTTTGGGGTGGAAGAAGAGGACTTCTGATAGTAGATCTGTAGTAATCCACAGCAGTCTGTAATGCCTAGCAGGACCGGGAAGAGTTTTGAATCATTTGGGTTACTTTATGTTTTGATCTCTAGGGGTTGGAAGCAAGAGACCTGGTGCAGTTTGCAATAACTCTGCCGCTTTCTTCTGTGGGCAGCCCTCATTTAGTGAACATACCTATTTTGTTGCAATTTCCACCTGAGAAAAAGGCACAGTTATTGAATGCTGTTGGCCTGCAGAGCTGTTCCACACTGAACAGTCCTGTTTCAGTTTTTAAGGAACACACAAACATGCAGGTGAGTACATAGTGCAAGCTAGATAAGAGCTTATAACAATAAGTCAGATTTAAATGAGAAGAGGGTGAAAAATGAGGCTATTTGTGCTGGCCTTGGGAGGAAAGAAATCACGGAAATACAGAATGCTAGGGGTTGGAAGGGACCTTGGGAGATCCTCTAGGTGAATTCCCTGCCAAAGCAGGTTCATCTAGAGCAGGTTGGACAGGAATGCATCCAGGTGGGTTTTGAAAAAACTCCAGAGCAGGAGACTCCACAACCTCTCTGGGCAGCCTGTTTTAGAGCTCTGACACCCTCAAAGTAAAGTTTCCTCGTGTTGAGATGGGACTTTCTGTGTTCCAGTTTGTGCGTGTTGCCCCTTGTCCTGTCGCTGGGCACCGCTGAAAAGAGTCTGGACCCGTCCTCTTGACATC